>NC_088794.1:980548-1239692 GCF_011386835.1 Chrysemys picta bellii
GGGCAGGGTACGAGCCGGGGGGGAGGGTAGGAGCCAGGGCAGGGTATGAGCCAGGACAGGGCCCAAATGGGGCAGGAATGTGAGCCAATCTGCATGCGCCCGGGGCTGGAGATTGCTTGTGACTGCAGCTGGGTGTGTCCCTACCTGTGTGATGCTGGTGAAAGTGCATCTGGGGGGCTTTGCAGCTTGTCACAGCAGCAGTGTGAGAGGGAGCCCAGGCTGGTGGGACGGGGGGCTCTGTGATATCCCAGTTCCAGGTGGCTCCCCAGGGGGGAACCTATCACACCGGGGCTGGGAGATCCCTGGGAAAGGGGATCGGGGAGCCCCAGCCCCGCCCATCCCGCAGAGGGGCAGCTATCCCATTACCCCTGGGGCCAGCGCGAGGGGCCGTACCATGAGCTCCCCTTGGAAGCGGCAGTCGTCGTCCTTGAAGGCACGCGCCATGAACGCCCGCAGCGCCTCCCGCTCGCACTGGGCGTGCAGCTCCAGCAGCTCCTTCACGGTCTCCGTGGGCAGTGCCGCCTGCCGCCTGAGCTGCTCCTCGTAGACAGCCACGGCCTCCACCACCGCCGCCGAGTTCTCGATCTGCGCCAGGGCCAGCACCGCGCTCTCCACGCAGGGAACCGCCCCGCTGCGGATGGTGTCCACGTAGGTCACCGCCAGGTTCCCCAGCACTGTCGGAGAGGGACAAGGTCAGTGCCAGGTTCCCCAGCATGGCCGGAGGGGTGCTGGGGCAAGGCCCCCACCCCTCCCACACTCTCCAGGACCCCAGCTGCTCCCTGCCCCTCCCTGCAGGACAGACACCAAGTCTGTGAGTGGCCCCTCCCCCACCCCAGATGCGCCACCCTGGGGCCAGCCCTGACTGACAGCCCAGCGCCCCGACCCCACCCCCTACAGCCCAGCGCCCCCTAGTGCCGCCCTGGGGCCAGCACAGTGCCCCTCCTGGCTTTAGTTTCAGGGTGTTCCCCCCCCATCCCAGTCAGAAATGCACCCCCATCTCCCCCCCCCCATGAGCAATTGGTGCCTCGTTTCTCATTGGGACGCGCCTGGCGTCACCCCCACCCCCCAGCCATGGGGTGCTGCAGAGAAATGGCCCTACCAAATTCACAGTGCCTTATGGTCAATTTCACAGCCAGAGGAATTAAAAATTGGTAAATTTCATGTTTTCAAATGTTTAAATAGGGGGTTGTGGGGGGGCAAAGCTGTTGTTGGGGGGGTCATAGATAGGGTTACCATATTTGCACAGTCACAAAAGAGGACCCGGGGGGAGGAGCCCTGCTCTAGCCCCGCCCCTGCCCTGCTCCGCCCCCAATCACTCCCTCCAACCCCCTGACTGCCCCCCTCAGAACCCCTAACTCCCCCCTGCTCCTTGTCCCCTGACTGCCCCCTCCTGGGACCCCTGCCACTAACTGCCCCCCTAGGACCCTACCTGTCCCCTGATTGCCCCGACCCTTATCCACACCCCCACCCCATATTCACACCCCCGCCCCCAGACAGACCCTGGGGACTCCCATGCCCTATCCAACTGCTCCCCGCCCCCTGACAGGACCCCCAGAACTCCTGACCCATCCCACCCCCTCTGCTCCCTGCCTGCCTCGACCCCTCTCCACACCCCTGCCCCCCTGACAGCCCCCCCAGAGCCCCTGACCTGTCTAACCCCCCCTGCTCCCTGTCCCTGACTGTCCCAACCCCTCTCCACACCCCTGCCCCCCTGACAGCCCCCCCGAACTCCCGACCCATCCAACCCCACACTCCCTGTCCCCTGACCAGGGCCGGCTTTAACAAGAGCCCAGGAATTGGGCTGCGCTCCGGCCGGAGTCGCAGGGTTTGAGGCCAGGCCGGAGGTGCTCGGCCGGGGCTGGGCCAGCCGCCCTGGGGCCCAAGCCGGGCCAGAGCCGCTGGGGTCGGGGCCGGCGCACTCGGCCAGAACTGGGGCCGGTGCCCCGGGGCCCAAACTGGGCTGGGCCAGAGCCGCTGGGGCCGGCCGGGGCCGCGTTGCGCCTCCCCGGAGCTCTCCTCCTCGCCCGCCCCGCCCCAGCTTACCTGCTGCCGCCCACCTGCCCCTGCCTCTTTTCAGACTTCCCGCGAAGCTCTGATTGGCGGGAAGCAGGGGAGGGGGAGGAGCAGGGGGAGGAGCAGGGGGAGGAGCAGGGGGGCGGAGCGTTCAGGGGAGGGGAGGAGGGGGAAGACAGCTGCGGGGCCGGGGGCGTGCTAAGGCTGCAGGGGATGGGGGGAACCGAGAAGGGGCTTTGGCTGCCGAGCAGCGCCGCTTTTTGATCTATAAATAGCCGACCGGGGGGAAATCCCGGACATTTTTAGATTTTTAGAAATCCCCGCTGTACGGCTATTTATAGATCAAAAAGCCGGACATGTCTGGGGAAATCCAGACATATGGTAGCCCTATAGAATTACCACCCTCGCTTCGGTGCTGCCCCCGGAGCTGGACTCTGAAGCAGCTGCAGGAGGTTCCTGGAAGTGGGGGTGGGTCTGATCCCCCCAGCACAGCTGTGCAGGAGATGGACAAGTCCTGCCCCTCCCAACCCAGCCGGAGCTCGGGGGCCCCTGTGCTGGGGCGCTCCTAGGAACAGGGGGACATCGGATTTCACGGGGAAAGGGCTTATTTCACGGTCCGTGACACATTTTTCATGTGAAATTGGTGGGGCCCAACCAACAGCCCCTGGGGACCCAGGCGTCCCCCCCCCTCCCCGTGAAACGCGCCCACGGGGCTTTCTAGGCCTCTCCCCCTCTCCCCTGGGAGCCACTGACCAGATCTGCTGTCGGGCTCCCACCACCCGGCCTGTTCTCCCCTGGGGGTGGTTTCCACGGCTTTGCTCCACTCCTCTAGGATTTTCTAGCTCCCCTTCTAACTGCGCACCCTAGAGCTGGGCGCAGGCGCCACCATTGGCCCCACCAGCGCTGGACACAGGGGACCCCCTCCCAGCTCAGTTCATCCTGCCCAGCACCCCACAAGCCCTGCTGGCCCCCGGCCCAAGGGCTACCGATACTCACTGGCCCCAGTCATCACATGGCCACCCGGGATGGCCTTGGGCTTCGACGTCTCCCAGACATGGTGGCAGAACCGGGCCACCTGCTCCCGGAACTCGGGCTCCAGCTCGTCCTCCTGCAGCTCCTCCAGCCGGGCCAGGTCCCTCCTGCCAGCTGGCGGGACGAAGACGAAGCATTTCCGGGCCGGGAAGAACTGGCGGATGCACTCACGGGGCAGGTTGTAGAGCTGGGTTTGCTGGCTGCTGCCTGGGGAGAAGACGGGAACTAGGCAGCAGCCCTGCGCCAACATGCGGCTGCTTCTGGGGGGCAGCATGGCAGCTGTTGGACAGATTCCCCTGGGGGGGGAGAGACCTCGATATCCACAGAGGATTGAGGGGAGCCGGGGAACCATCCAAGCTGGAATATGGCCGGGACAGCGAATGTCCCAACTCCCAGGGACCAGTAACATCCGCAAAGGGTCAACAGCTTGGGATTGTGTGTCGAGCAAGTCACCCCCCCTGCAAGCACAGTGCCAACTAGTGCCGTCCTGGAGCCAGGCCTGACTGCCAGGGGACCCCCGCCCCCTGCAGCCCAGCATCCCCTAGTGCCACCCTGGGGCCAGCACAGGGCCCCTACCTGTCTTTAGTTTCAGACTGTTCTCCAGGTACTCGTCCTCGGTGATCTCCCGCCCATCCAGCTCCAGCTGTAGTGTGAAATCTCGCAGGGCCCACACGAAGGTCGGGAAGAACCGCACGAACTCGGCCGAATCTTCCCCCTCCTGCCGGCCGCCCCGACCCGTCGCCTTCACCTTGACATGCTCCATCAGTTCTGTCACGTAGCTGGGGGCTGGCTAAGGAACCAGAGATGAGGAACCCCCTGCACCCACTGCTTCAGGGCCCGCCCCCCCAACCTGCCTGCTATAGGGGCTCAGAAGGGACCGGGGGAAGGGGAGGATATTCCATCACACCACCAGGAAGCAGGGTGTGACGAAATGGGACTGTTCTTAATGTTTACTCTGAATACTGTGTAGGTGCCTCAGTTTCCCCTTTGCAGTTCTTAAGTCTCTAGGTGGAGGGATAAAGGCCAGTGTGCATCAATCACTGACACTCTGTTTCCCTGGCAACAAATGGCCAGGGCCCCTTCCCCCCCTGCAAGGAAATAGCTAAAGGTGAACAAAGAGATCAGGTGACCTCCTGGCCCAGGAAAGAGACAAAGCCCAGAGGAGGAGGGGCTGGAGGCGGTTTCAGTTTGGGGCTGGCTGGGGACGAGGAGTGAGGGCAGATGTGGGTGTTTGGCTCGCTGGGCCCCAGAATGGACCCAGCTGAGGGGTCCCGTTCTCTGTACCTACAAGCTCTGTTTTAGACCATGTTCCTGTCATCTAATAAACCTCTGTTGTACTGGCTGGCTGAGAGTCACGTCTGACTGCGAAGTGGGGGTGCAGGACCCTCTGGCTCCCCCAGGACCCCGCCTGGGCGGACTCGCTGTGGGAAGCGCATGGAGGGGCATATGCTGAATGCTCCCAGGAGAGACCCAGGAGGTGAAGCCGTGTGAGCTTCTTGCCCTGAAGACAGTCTGCTCCGAGGGAGAGGAGGCTCCCCAGAGTCCTGCCTGGCTTTGTGGGGAGCAGTTTCAGCGCATCGCCCGGGGACTCTGTGACACAGGGATCGAACCCACCACCCCCAAGGTCCAGAGCAGCCGCCTGCAGCACGGGACCTGAAGGAGCGACTCCAAGAGCTGGTGGCAGTAGCGGGTTTTTACTGAACTGTGGGTCACCATTTCGCGGAGGATGAAGCATCTGGTAGAACCACGGGGCCCGTCCCCGGGGATATGGGTCCCTGGCCCCCCGGCCCCCAGGCAAGGATACTGCAGCTGGTCCATGGCCTGCTGGTCGATGGTGCCCCGGCTGTTATAGACCAGGGTGCTGCTGAGCAGCACGGCCAGTGCGAAGATCCACGTGTCGTTCTTCGCGTCGCCCTGGAACAAAACCCACCGTCACCATCCTGAGCACGTCCCAGCCGCAGAGCTCACAGCCCATCGTGGAGCACGGCAGGATCGCCAGCTCCATGGCACAGATGGGGAAACTGAGACACGGGGGGAGGGATGGCCAGGGGAACAGCCCCACCTCTCCAGAATACCAGCCCAGGCCACAATGAATTCCCATTCTTGGACCTGGGAAAGTCACTCTTTGGGGTTGGCATATTTCCCTCCCCCACCCCGTTAAATCCCCAGCTCCTGGAGGCACGGTTGTAGATAAATCTCTGATAATTTTCATATGACTTTACATTGTGCCTCTTCATATAACCTTGTGGTGGGTCTACCCACGTGTGACCTCTGTTTTCATGGGACTTTGTATCAAAGCCTCATTTAGAAACTTTGCATTGCCCTTGGTATAATATTATAGCCCCTAAGGATAGAATAAGATAGAAGAAAAATTTCTTTTTGCTAGCAGTAGAATAAGAGCTCTCCCCCCCCACTCTTAATCAATTGCCCTGTTGAATGAAGGAGGTGTGGATGAGCAAGGCATGGAAGGCAGCACCTCCAGACAGCCTCAACTGTTGGAGAGGGGCTGGGAGCCAGACCCAACGACAATAAAACGTGTCAAGTGGGCTCATTAAAGACAAGCAGACATACTGACGGCCTCGGGGGTTAGAAGCAAGCACCTTCTTTTGGAAACACCCTCTTTGCAGCATTGGGACAACACTCAAAAGAAAGCAGCACAAAGGACCAATGGACACAGACACAGAGTTTGAATCTGGTCTAGATTTGCATGAGAGGGAAGCTGCTATAAAAGTGAGGTGTCTTGCAGAGAACCCCGGGTCTCGTCTTATCAACATGGGAGCATCGATCCGGATCGGCAGAAGCCAGGCTCCACCCCCTCCCCCATCTAACTCACCTGGCCAGTGAAGTTAAGGGGAGCAACTAATTGGTAACAAGAAGACGGAGTGTGTTTGTGTGTGTTTGTGAGTGTAATATATTATATGCATATAATACAGTGTTAAGGAATACATGTATTACTAATAAATGTGGCGTTTTGCCTTATTCCCCCTGAAAAGATCCCGTGCAGTACTTTAAGTACAACATTTTGGTGGAGAATGCGAAAGGGGGAGCAAGCATAGAATCCACAGTTATTATCAAACTGGTGTGCACACCGCCAGCTTTAGCAAGCCTGGCACTATAGGAAAAAGAGCGTAAACTTTCAGTTAATTAACCAAACTCTGAAGGATATAGGAGTTTAGGTTTAAATTGTGTTATAGAGGTACATACACCCTCAGCCGTAGCAAGACTGAGCTAAAGAGGAGAACTTAGTGTATGAACCCTCGGTGGTAGCAGACCGAGTAATACAGTGGGAGGCTTAGCGTCTCTCCCTCTGGCCCAGAGTGGGTTAAAAACGTAAGATGCAGATCTTGTTCTGTTAAACCAAACTCTGAAGGATATAGGAGTTTGGGCAGTGTAGTGTGGTTTATGTTTGTTTGTTTGTTTTGTAAGTAATATTGTGGTAATTTCACAATTTTGCAGAAAATGTTTAAGGAATGGGACCAGGAAGGGTGGGGGCTAGTTGGAAAGCCCACCCTCCTTGCTAAATTGGTAGTGGAACAAGGCTTGTGCCCAGGGAAAGGAACTGTTTATTGGAAAAAGCAGGATCGGGCCCAGGCAAGCAACAGATAGAGAAACTGAAAAACAGGTTGGGTACAGAGAGTTAATACAGCACTCTCAAATTTTACAGCAGCAGTAACATCAGGAGAAGAAACATTTGAGACCCCAGAAGGGGGCAGACCTTTGGGACCCCTCTGGAGATTGGGACAGGGGATATTTGAAATATTTGGGTAAATTCCTCCTCCCAGGGCCAAAATGCCATTGAAACAGTTAACAACAGTGCCTGCTTCTGCCTCAGATCTCCAGGCCATGGCAAAATGGCTGGAGATTTTAAAACAGATTTTTTTTCTAGATGGAATGTTAACACCCTTTTACTGAGAGAAAGGGAGGATTTACACTCACAAGAAATGCACCATTTAATTAGCATTTGTGCAGCCCCAAGTACCAAACACACTGTGACAGAGACCAAGCAGGTTCTGCCATGGTGAAAGCACTGTGCTAATTTGTTTCCAAGTTTCTATCTTTCAGGCTCTGAACCGGAACATCAGGCGAGCTGGTACCAGCTGAAGAGTTATAAAATACCATGGTTATAGTGTCATGACAAAGTCTGTGTTCAGTGTTGTGTGTTGCATGTTCTGTGTCTGTCTCTAGTGGTGTCCTGTGCTAGCATTGGGTCCAGAGAGAGAGGGGATACTACACTAGACAGGGCAAATGTCTTTTCCTCTCTCTACTTCCCCCATCTCCATCCAATTTATCAATCACCCCTTGTGTCCAAAACACTTTGGTCCCCAGTGCATCAGGGTTATTTTGTTTTGTTTTGTTAGGTTCTCTAATAATCATTTTGTTGTTAATTTTTGTTCTTGATACATTTGTATTGTTAGTTACATTTGCTTGTATTATTATTAATTCCACACTTTCCTCTATGCACTCTGGTTCTATTTCCCCAAGCCCTAAAGGGTAGTTCTTGGGCCCCCATAACCTGTAAAACCTTGGCCCATAATTGTATGGCCCCATCTTTCAGGTCCACAGAAACCTCTGAGAACAACTGTTAAAAATAGGGAATTCTACAACATTTTAGCAACTGAATGTTAGTTTAAGTCCAAATCAGCTTAACCTTGCATAACAACTGTGGTACTCCTACAAAATCTTATTTGTTGTGTGTGCTTAAGAAGGTCCTGACCTCAGTGACTTTTATTGTTTGATGGCTATTGCAGCATCAAACTTGGGCCTCATTTTGTTTGTCAATGTACCCAATTATTGTAATGGTTTTATTGTATTCCCAATTATTATAATTATAATTATTTGCATTTGTGTTTATGTTATATCTGGGGTTTAGTCAATTGTAATGGTTTTAGTTATATTCACCTGGTTATAATTGTTTGGTTTGTTTGCAACAAATACAAAAGATTTATATGGTGACCACTCAAGAATTGTTCTTGAGAGGTCAAAAGGGGGACAATGTAGATCAATCTCTGATAATTTTCATATAACTTTACATTGTGCCTCTTCATATAACCTTGTGGTGGGTCTACCCACGTGTGACCTCTGTTTTCATGGGACTTTGTATCAAAGCCTCATTTAGAAACTTTGCATTGCCCTTGGTATAATATTATAGCCCCTCAGGATAGAATAAGATAGAAGAAAAATTTCTTTTTGCTAGCAGTAGAACAAGAGCTCTCCCCCCCCCCACTCTTAATCAATTGCCCTGTTGAATGAATGAGGTGTGGATGAGCAAGGCATGGAAGGCAGCACCTCCAGACAGCCTCAACTGTTGGAGAGGGGCTGGGAGCCAGACCCAAGGACAATAAAACGTGTCAAGTGGGCTCATTAAAGACAAGCAGACATACTGAGGGCCTCGGGGGTTAGAAGCAAGCACCTTCTTTTGGAAACACCCTCTTTGCAGCATTGGGACAACTCTCAAAAGAAAGCAGCACAAAGGACCAATAGACACAGACACAGAGTTTGAATCTGGTATAGATTTGCATAAGAGGAAAGCTGCTATAAAAGTGAGGTGTCTTGCAGAGGACCCCAGGTCTCGTCTTGTCAACATGGGAGCATCGATCTGGATTGACAGAAGCCCGGCTCCACCCCCTCCCCCATCTAACTCACCTGGCCAGTGAAGTTAAGGGGAGCAACTAATTGGTAACAACAAGACGGAGTGTGTTTGTGTGTGTGTGTGAGTGTAAGTGTAATATATTATATGCATATGATACAGTGTTAATGAATACATGTATTACTAATAAATGTGGCGTTTTGTCTTAGTCCCCCTGAAAGATCCTGTGCAGTACTTTAAGTACAACACGGTACGGGGTGGGAGCTCTCATTGCTCTCCTTTTACTGAAGTAAGTTTCTAACTTATGTGGCTCCGTTTAAACTTTAGGAAGGCGACAACTCCTCTTCCCCCACAGGGTCCAGCTGCAGCAGCCCCCACTGCAGGGTGTGGGGTTTGCAGCTGCTCTTGTGCATTTCAGGTCCTGACTTTTTTTTGCCCCCTGGTGACTGGTGATGCCGGCTCTTCCCTCCACCTGCAGCAGAGCAATGCCGACATATGGCCAAGGCTGCGGGATCCTCCTCAAAGGATCCATCTTATCAGCTGTGTCTGAGCCCCTCTCCAGAGGGAATGTATTTATTGTCACACTCCCTCTGGCAGGCTGGGTGGGGAAACTGAGTCCAAGGTCACCCAGGGGGTCTGTGGAGCAGGGATTTGAACCCAGCTCTCCTGAATGCCAGGCCTGCCCTCCATCGCTACAGATGGTCAGGAAACTGTCACTGGAGAACGTTGAATTGTTGATACCAAAATCAACACTGGAGAATACTGAAGAAACAGGGTCGGTTCAGGTTTCCTGACTTGAAAAATTATTGGGAAAAAGTTTCAGAACTGTGGAAACAGCCTGACTGGCCATTTGTCTAACTGGAAACTTGCCATTTTTCAAGGCAAATCGACATCTCGCTGCCAATGTTTTGGTAAATTTGGACCAAGTTAAGCAAGGGAAAAAAAGGTGGAAAATAAAAATGAAACATTTGAAAATGATCAAGTTTTTTGCGTGACCCGGACCCAGGACACATTTCTGATTTTCAGACCCTGGCACTTTTTCCCCCATTTTGACTTTTCATCGTGATTCAGGATGGGAAACATTTTTGATATCTCAACAGTTCTCCCCGGGCAGGACAAGCATTTCCAGACACACCCCTGGGCCTCCCGTCCCAGCCACACCACGGCATCCCAGCCCTCCTGGCATTGGCACTGCCCCCCTCAGAGGGCGTCAGCCCCACATCAGCCAGCCCCTCCTTCCCCTACATGGAGCTCGCTGAGTCTGTCCCTTTTATTCGACATTGGTGAGGCCTCATCTGGAGTACTGTGTCCAGTTTTGGGCCCCACACTACAAGAAGGATGCGGAAAAATTGGAAAGAGTCCAGTGGAGGGCAACAAAAATGATTAGGGGGCTGGAGCACATGACTTATGAGGAGAGGCTGAGGGAACTGGGATTGTTTAGTCTGCAGAAGAGAAGAATGAGGGGGGATTTGATAGCAGCCTTCAACTACCTGAAGGGGGGTTCCAAAGAGAATGGAGCTCGGCTGTTCTCAGTGGTACCAGATGACAGAACAAGGAGTAATGGTCTCAAGTTGCAGTGGGGGAGGTCTAGGTTGGATATTAGGAAACACTATTTCACTAGGAGGGTGGTGAAGCACTGGAATGGGTTACCTAGGGAGGTGGTGGAGTCTCCTTCCTTGGAGGTTTTTAAGGCCCGGCTTGACAAAGCCCTGGCTGGGATGATTTAATTGGGAAGTGGTCCTGCTTTGAGCAGGGGGTTGGACTAGATGACCTCTTGAGGTCCCTTCCAACCCTGACATTCTATGATTCTATGATTCAGAGGGAGATCCTTAAATACCCCATCCCCTTTCCCAGTATGCCTTGCCCTGAACTACAAGTCCCAGCAGCCCCTGCGTGCCAAGGGGCATTCCATCCTGCTCTGCAAATTGGCTGATTCTCATACACTGATCCCCCCCCACACACACACACTCACCTTCTGCACGTCACCCAGCCCCTCGGTGTCCAGCAGCACCAGGGTGTGGCCGGCCCTGTGTGGGTGGGGCAGGCACCACATCCAGATGCCCTTGGTGTGCGACTGGGTTGGGGAGCCCAGCGAGAACCCTGGGGAGAGAGGGGTGGAGCTGGAACAGATGCAGAACAAGGGAACCCAGGAGTCCTGCCCCCCTAACCACTAGACCCCACTCCCCTCCCAGCGCTGGGGAGAGAATCCAGGAGTCCTGGTGCCCAGGGGCAGGACTCACATCTCTCACCTGTTCTCTTGCCGGCCAGTTTGTTCAAGAGGTAAGACTTGCCGGTGCGGTACAGCCCGGCGATGGCCACCACCACCACAGGCTGGGGGATCTCCGCCAGTACCCGCAGTGCCTCCTGCTGCACCCGCAGCTCCCCCGCCGGGCTGTTCTCGATCAGGCAGACGGGGGCCGGCATGGGGATCTCCATCACGCTGGGCGGGTGGCCTGCGGGACACAGAGCGGGGTGGGTCAGCACGGGGGGGAAAGCGGGTTAGACATGGGGGTCAATGAGACACAGAGCCAGGCCCCCCAAACTGCGGGAGTCTCTTCCACCCAACCCGGGTGCAGCGTATGGACCCCAGCGTCTCCCGCTGCAGCTCACCCCGGGCAAACAAGCCCTGGCGCTCCTGGGCATCGCTGCAGACACCCAGCCGATGCCCCTTTGATCACACCTGGCGGGACTGCTGCTGGACGGGCAGGACGGTCCAGTGGTTAGAGCACCAGCCTGGGGCGTGTCTGGGGAAAGTGGTGGCTCAGAGTGAAACGCTGCCAATACCTCCCCACTTTGTGCCACACGCAAACTTTATTAGCACATTCCCACGTTCTGTGCTAAAGTCAGTATGAAAACGTTAAATAAGGTTGGTCCCAAAACAGATCCCTGAGGAGCTCCGCTAGTGACCTCCCTCCAGCCTGACAGGTCACCTTCCAGTGTGACCCATTGTAGTCTCCCCTTCGACCAGTTCCTTACCCACCTTCCAGTTCTCCTATTAATCCCCCTCTTCTCCAATGTAACTAATAGTCTCTCGGGTGGAACTGTGTCAAATGCCCATCTGACACCAGGGAGATTGGATCTACGGCTTCCTTTGTCTGAAGCTCTCTTCTCAGCGAGAGACACCAGTGACTCCGTTACACCTCGAATCCAGCCATCGAAACCATCGGCCAAACACCTACAATTACTTTCTACCATTTCCACGACTCACCCCCCGTTGGTTGTGAGTGCCCAGCCAATCCCGTGATTTTGGGGCCTGACTCGTCTTTTGAAGGCTTGTACCGTGTGCAGGGACCAGACTTTTCAGCAGTAACTAGTCATTTGGGGCCTTGAGTTTTCAGCACCGTTATAAGGGGTCTTGGGTTTTAGAGCACCCGCCCCTCTGAAAATCAGGCCTTGAAAGCGCCTCACGCTGGGCGCTTAAAAACTGCAGCCCCCCAACTCCCTATTGCAAATCTTGGCCAGTGTCTCTTCAGGGAAATGCCCCATTCCCATCAATCTGTAGGGGACTGTTGTCCCAGAAGAAAGGGGAAGGGTGGATGGGAAATCAGGACCCTTCCAGGTCAGCCTGATTGACAGGGTGGGCAGCTAATCAGGGAGTCAGGAGGCCGGGGGGGGGGGGGGGGAGGGTCCCTGTCTTCCATGTGAACTGGAATGGCCTGAGTCAGACAGAGTGGGGCCGAGCTAAGGGGAGAGCAGGGGCCCGAGCTGAGCTGGGGTAGAGCTGCAGCAACCGGAGCCAGAGGGGCCAGAGAAGCAGCCCAGGAGCTGAAGGCAGAGCAGCAGCTGCAGCCGTGCTGAGGCCGAGTGGAGCCGGAGCTGAGGCAGGTGGGGCTGGGCAGGTGGGGCTGGAGCTGGGGCTGGAGCAGTCTGGAGCCAGGTGTGCTGAGCAGCTGGGGAGAGCGCGGGGGACCCTGGGCAGCAGGACCAGTGCAGGGAGACAGCCCCAGCTAAGGGGCTCTACAGGCCAGACTTGCAGGGGGGATCTTAACCACAACGGGGCAGGGGGCCATGCTGGGAAGAAGGGTTCTGCCACCGAGAGCCTGAGGGCGTGGCCACCACCAGAGCAAGTGTCCGACCCGCGGCACAGCCAGGGGCTGGGACGTGTGGGCAGCAGACTGTGAACTGCCCGGACATTCCAGAGACGCTGGTTGTGACGTCCCCGGGCCACAGAGCGGGGTGACGGGTTTTCCTTGCACCTTTCCCAGTTGATCCTTATTTTTTTAAACTGGTTGCTGTTTAATAACTTGTATTTGTTTTGACCTGTATGTGATGATCAGGGAAACATCCAGAGCAGAGAGAGCACCCCGGAGTGGGGACACCCGACCCCTGCCCTAAGTGACCACAACAAGGTTGGGGGTCGAGCCCCCCAGGAATCCTGGGCCCAGCCTTGTTGGGGTTACAAGGACTCTGCCCCACAGGAGAGCAGCGAAGGGGGACCTTGAGGGCAGGGAGGCCTCTGGGTAAAGGGAGTGGGAGCGAGGACTCAGATCCTTTCGCTAGCCCACTTCACCGGGGTAGTGCCGAAGCCAGGAATGTTCCCTACAATCAGAGGTGAAAGTAAGCCGGTACGGTATGGCACAGCGTACCAGCAAGAGCCAGTTCGCCGTGCCGGACTGCACCAGCTTCTGCGGCAGGGATTTAAAGGGCCCCAAGCCCTTTAAATCCCCCCTGTAGCTCAAAGGCCCGGAGCTCCGCGGCAGCTGGAGCCCCGGGCTTTTTAATTCACCCCTGAGCCCCGGGGGCTCCCAGCCACCTCTGCAGCTGGGAGCCCCAGGGTGATTTAAAGTCCCTGGGGCTCCCAACCACAGCCGGTGCCCCAGGGCCTTTAAATCTTGAGAGGTCCCGCCTCTTCCATATGAGGCCACGCCCCCCTCAGGACTCCGGCAGTACCAGTAAGTTACTTTCACCCCTGCCTACAATAGCAGGATCATCCCCTGCTTACATAGGCTCAGCACACACACACCACAGTCTTCAAGCACCCAGCAAACAAGCTGTCAGACAAACTCACCGCAAAGAGTGCATGGTCTCGCCTCCCCTTGGAGAAATCCCTCGGTAATGCTCCTGCTACCTTTGCCAGGTGTTTGTTCTCTCCTCTTGTAAATACAGAGGGCAGCCCCCAGGATCACAGCTATTCCCACAGCTCCTGCGACATAGACCCCAATGTGGCTGCGATCAGAGCTCTCAGCCTCTGAAGCTGCAATAGGAGAAATGAAAGGGATTTTTTCCAGAATTCAGGTTACAAATGGAAGGTAGATGGAATCATTGACCATGGTGGGAGGCTCTGGAAGAAACCTGCTTGAAATAATTCCCCCACTGCTGGTGAGTTCCCACCAGAGTCCCTGTCTGCAGGGTGGCTGTATCCTTTTCAAATGATGGGGCTGTATTTTAGACTAAAGTAGAGGCTGGCAGGTGGATGGAACCTTAGGAGATAAAATGGCAGCTGAGATGACAACAAACAGATATGGCAAAGATCTGTTAGGTCCGATCTCTTCCCAGCCTCCCCATCCCCTGGCCAGCCAGGATCGTTCCCTCCAGTTCCCTCTGTAGACTTGCCCCGCCCCATCACATGGAACTTGCCTCTTCTTAGCTCAACTCCCCTCCACTGTCCTTCTGTCTGTCTATCACAGGCCTCCTCTCTGCTCCCTCCCCACTGTGGGGGCAGCAGCCTCCTCTCTGCCACCCAGCCCCGTCAGAGCAGCTGACTTGTTATAACTCAGCCTCTGAGAAAACTATCTCCAGACAAATGATACCAGTGATAAGACCTCATCTCTACCTAAATCATTCCCTCAGCGTGGGGCAAACTTCAGTTCTTCCGTGTGGACCATTTCAATTTGTAACCTTCAGGTGCTCAGTTACATTGACTCACCCATATTGCACATGGGTAATATTTTCAGTTACTACTTCAGTTTGATTGAGGGGCCCTTACTAGGAACGGGCCTGGGTTAAGGGTAGTGGAAGAACCTGAACGTTTGCCTTCTCCTGTTCTTGGTGGCATGTTTGTTTCTCTTATGTCTAACCCTGATGTTGCATTAACATAACTTTCATATTTAATTGCGAGTCAGTCACCTGGAAGCTTGTGACAGACGCTGGTGTTCTGGCGTAAGAGTTTGTGGAGAACAGAACAGCAAACGGAGCGCTCGCCATGGACACTTGTTGTCAGGTTTCTCTGCACAATAAAGACTCCCTCCCTGGTTCTCAGGAATTCCGTTCGCTCCGACTGCGTCAGCCGCTTTCCATTCCCATCGTGCCACGTCACTTCGGGCTCAGGATAACCGCCTCTGGCCTCGCACTGCCAGCGAACCTCATTGCCATCCCGGTAAAGAACGCTGAGCTGTGGGGTTTCATACGGCACTGAAAAGCAAGAGAACCACCCTGAGGCAGAGCCTTGTGAATCCTCATGTGATGAGCAAACAGTGGGTTACCGGACAGACAGAACTGCGCAGGAAAGACTCCCTCACCACTTACTTTTTGTTTTATTTTAGTTCCGAACATACTTCCTGCTGCCATATCCCATTACAGCACGTGTTGACATGGGAATTGTCTGTAATGTTTTTTTATTCCTATGCGTGTCTTGGTTTCTCTCTGTGCTTTGCACGGCTACCCAGGGGGTGCAGGCGCTGCTCCTGGAGCAGAGCCAGGGGGATGTGATGTGCATGTGTCACAGAACTATAGGGGTCCTTAACAAGCAGGCTGACACCCACCCATGTCACTGAAGGGCCCACAAAGACAATGGGAGCCCCAGGGACTGAACAGTTGACACCTGCCCGGGGAAATTCCAAGAGGCGGAGCGTGTGAACTCAGCCGGGGCCTGTCGGAGGGCAATGGACCGAGAGGTGTCAGGCCGGGGATACGAGCTGGCTTTTGGAGAGACACCGGGCTCTCACCCCGGGCTGGCACAGAGACAGGGGAGAGAGCTAACAAAAGGATCCCATGGCAGCTTGGCTGGCTGATGGCACTGGCTTGGCCAGAACGGTCTGTGCTTTAACCCTTATTTCTCTGTGCAAACCTACAGCCTGCCTGTGCTCTGTGCCAGGTAGCCACTAAACTCTGCTCTGTCCTGGCAGCGCTGGGTGGGTGTCGCTACCAGCACTGGGCGAGGTGCGTCCATCCCTGCGGAGTGCACACCTCCTCACCTGGGCTCATTGAACAGAGTTAACGGACGGTGTGAAGCAGGGATGCTGGAGCCCAGAGATTCAGTCTGAGGAGGTGGAGAGGCTGCGTGGCCGACCCTAGAGGAGGAGCTTGGCCCCTTAGGGGTCTGGCACACAGAAGGGGCTCCTCCTACAGACGGGGTGTAGCACCGATCCTGTGGCTCCATGGCATTGCACATGGACGCTACAGCAGAGCCCTCCTGGCCGCTCAGACTGGTCCCAGACAGGACAAATCCGCAGCAGCCTCCCTTCCCGTTCCAGAGACTCCCCATCCGAGAGGCAGCCAGACTAAATCTCTCTGGGGACGTTACCATATTATCACAGTTTCAGTGTCTGGTGATAAACACGTTTACCTGATACTTGGAGAATGACGTCGCCCATGAGTACATAGTGAGTGTCAACGACGATGCACCGGTACTCCCCGCTGTCCGCTGGCTGCACATTGGTGAGGCCCAGGGAAACCCGCCCCTGGCTGAGCGTTCTCAGAGAGAAATGGGTCCGACCCTGGAACTCCCCAGCCTGGTCCTGCAGCCTGTCGGCCCCAGCGTAGTAGCTGTGCACCACAGAGCCCTCCCCATCTCGGAAGACGTGCCAGTGGATCCGGAGGTTCTGCATCTGCAGCTCTGGCAGTAGCTTGACTTTGCAGTTGAGGGTGACATTCTCTCCAGCTCGTGAGTGAACCGTTGTTTTTTCACCAGTCAGAGAAGGAATGTCTGAGAGAAGGAAGGAGCGGATGTTATTACACTGCCTGGAGACGTGGGGCTGCTTTGCGGACCCCCTTAGCAGTTCCCCATTATACTTCACGATCGCTTGGGATTAGAGCTGGATGAAAAGTTTCTCACTAAAGAGTTTTCCATCAGAAAATGCTAATGCAAACCTAAGTGTTCTGCAGCAATGTGCCAATTCCATCCAAACGACGCAGGCCGACAAGCCTGTCCACCAGCTCCCTGGGAGCCTGGCTGGCTTCGCAGCTGGCCAGCAAACGGGGCTGCCCAGGGGAGGAGCACTACTTGGGTTTCTTTTCTATTTCATTGTTTGATATTTGCATTACAGCAGCGCTGAGAATCCCAGATCAGGCTCAGGGCCCGGCTCTGTGGGACACATAGTCCAGGCCCTCAAGCGTTATAACTTACATTGGCCTGCGGTGACACATCCCAGGAGCACTGGAAACCAAAGCAGCCGCATCGTCTCTGCAGGAGGGGAGCATGCGCAGGAGCTAAAACGATATTCAGAAAGTAGAGAGTCTGTTCCTAGGAATGTTAGCGCTCAAGGTAACAAGGACCAGTACACTCGTCCTCCAGTCAATGACACCGACTCAACTCCCTGCCCATTACAACAGCTACCTGCGGAAGGACAGGGCCTTCTCGCCCTCAGCTAGTCCTCGGCCCACTGCTCAGCTTGAGAACTGGT
This sequence comes from Chrysemys picta bellii, assembly GCF_011386835.1. Classification (NCBI taxonomy): domain Eukaryota; kingdom Metazoa; phylum Chordata; order Testudines; family Emydidae; genus Chrysemys; species Chrysemys picta. Next base: position 997,742 of record NC_088794.1, read on the forward strand.
AAAAGGGGATGTGGAAAACCCTCACAGCTGGTTTCTAGGCATAAACCCCCTGAAAGTATCCTGCTCGGGGTGTGAAACACTGTTTGCTCACCAGTCCTGTCAATACACCTAGGGACACATTCTTCCAGAGACTTAGAATCTCTCGCTTACTCACCTGCACTGAAGCCCGGCCTACACACTGAAACATGTAGCAGCTAAACTCAGTTCTAATGGACAGGAATCCGGGCAGGAACCGCAGTTACTGGTCCCTGTTTTATCACCATTCAGCCCCATGTACAAACTTTTAGAATCAGAGTTGGCTGCAGCAGGGTGCTTGTCAAATTTGATACAAGCCACTGTTGCTCGAGATTTAAGTGATTGGAGTTTCTAACCTACCAGTAATCACAACAAAGCTGATGAGAAACCAGAACTGTGCATTTTATTTTACTTTAAATTTTGGACACATTTTGATTTAGGTTTCAGTGGTAGCCGTGTTAGTCTGTATCAGAAAATAAAAAATAACAGGAGCCCTTGTGGTACCTTAGAGACTAACAAATGTATTTGGGCATAAGCTTTCGTTGGCTACAGCCCACTTCTTCGGATGTATGAAGTAAAAAATACAGGAGCAGGTATAAATACCTGAAAGGATGCGGATGCTTTACCGAGTGTGAGGTCAGTCTAACAAGATAAATCAATTAACAGCAGGTTACCAAGGGAGAAAAAATAACTTTTGAAGTAATAAGAGAGTGGCCCATTTGTGATGAAGTGGGACTGTTCTTAATGTTTTCTCTGAATACTGTGTGGGTGCCTCAGTTTCCCCTATGCATTTCTTAGGTATCTAGGTGGGGGGGGATCAGGGGGTGTGATTGTTGCAGAGCCCAAGTGGGCCCCTGTGATCCTGTCTGCACAGAGAAGGGCCGACACCCTGTCTCCTGATGGCCTGGGCCCCTCCCCGGCAAAGGTGCCAGCTGAAGGTGTTGGAGAACAAAGAGATCAGGTGACCTCCTGGCCCGGGAAAGGGAAAAAGCCCAGAGGAGGGGCTGGAGAGTTTCAGTTTGGAGCGGGCTGGGGACGGGAAGTGAGGGCAGATGTGGATGTCTGGCTCGCTGGGCCCCAGAATGGACCCGGCTGAGGGGTCCTGTTCTCTGTACCTACAAGCTCTGTTTTAGACCGTGCTCCTGTCATCTAATAAACCTCTGTGTTACTGGCTGGCTGATAGTCATGGTAAATCGCACAAAGTGGGGGGAGGTGCAGGGCCCCGACTCCCCCACACTCCATACAGACAGTTGACAAGAAGGTGTGAGAAATTAGTATTGGGGAAATTAAGTTTAGGTTTTGTAATGACCCAACCACTCCCAGACTTTATTCAGGCCTAATCTGATGGTATCTAGGTTTCAAATTAATTCCAGTTCTGCAGCTTCACGTTGGAATCTGTTTTTGAAGGGGTTTTTTTGTTGAAGAATTGCCACTTTCAGGTCTGTTATTGAGTGACGAGAGATTGAAGTGTTCTCCTTAAAGGTCTCTGTGTGACTTTCTCAGCCCAGCACGGGCAGGAGCCAGGAGGGCCCTGCAGGGACCCTGTTACAGTGTGCCACAGGCAGAGAATAGGAGTGTGACAATGCAGGAACACTGCCTGAGTCTGCAGAGAGCCTGAACCAATTGCTCTGAGAAGGGTGAGCTGCCCTGGGCGTGATGAACACAGCAACACTGCCTGAGTCAGCAGAGCACCTGGGCCATTGACTCAGAGCTGTTTAACCGTGTACACCAGAGTAGAAGCTGCCCAGAACCATTCACGGTAACAGAGCTGGAACAGACACTGGGTAGCATCAAATGTGGAACAGCTGCAGGCTATGACAACATATCTCCAGAATTCCTGAAAAACCTTGGCCCCCGTGCTCGGCTTTGGCTTGTGAAATTCTTCACCAGGGTCATCAGTGAAGGGAGGCTACCGAAGAGACGGCGCACTGCAGAAGTCATTGGCCTCCTAAAGCCTGGAAAGGACCCAAGTCAAGCATCAAGCTACACTGCTACCCCGATATAACACAAATTCGAATATAACGCAGTAAAGCAGCGCTCCGGGGCTGCACACTCCAGCAGATCAAAGCAAGTTCGATATAACGCAGTTTCACCTATAACGCAGTAAGATTTTTTGGCTCCCGAGGACAGCGTTATATCGGGGTTGAGATGTATCGTCCCATATCATTACTGACGGTGCGCTTCAAGGCACTGGAGTGCCTGGTCCTACAACACACATTACCCGACGTGGAGAGAATTATGAGCCCCGACCAAGCTGGTTTTCGCCGAGGCCATAACACATGTGATCAAGTACTCGCGCTGACCTCATTTGTTGAAAATGGCTTCCAGAGACACTTCAAAACAGGCGCTGTTTTCATCGACCTAACAGCAGCATACGATATGATATGGCACACTGGCCTGCTCGTAAAGGTATCACGTCTCCTGCTACCTTGGGTCACAGGTGTTGTTGAACTGTTCCTCCGCGATAGGCCATTCAGAGTCCATATGGGGGAGAAGACGAGTGCTTGAAGATGACAGAGCCATGGGTTACCCCAGGGCTCTGTGCTTTCTCCAACCCTGCTCAACCTTTACATCAATGAGATGCCAACAACGGAGTCACAAAAGTTCAGTTACGCAGACGACATCTGTTGCGGTATCCAGGCCCGGACATTCCACAAGCTCGATGCCACCTTAAACCGGGACATGGTAAAGTGAGCTGGCTACTGAAAGACTTGGCGCCTCCAGCCAAGAGTCATAAAACAGTCTCCAGTTTGTTCCATCTTCACCACGCCAGCGCAACCTGAGAACTGAATGTTTATCTGAATGGTCAGAAGGTGAAGCATGAAGTGGAACCGGTCTGTCTACGTGTGACCTTAGACCGCACACTGAGTTACCATGCCCACCTGAAGAAGGCAGCCGCTAAAGTTAAGACAGCCACAACAATCTTCTCAGCAAACTGGCAGGTTCGTTTGGGGTGCTCGTGCTCCACCTCTGCGGATGTCAGCTCTTGCCACCTCGTATTCGGTGGTGGAGCACTGCGCACCAGTCTGGAGTCGATTGTCACACACCCATTTGGTGGATATGCAGTTACATGCCGCCATGCATATCATCTCCGGCACCCTGTGTATGACTCCACTCCCATGGCTCCCGTTCTGAGCAATATCGCTCCTCATATCAGACGAGAGGTTGCCACTGGCAAGTTCCTGGAGAAAGTACTCGCCAACTCAAGCCTGCCGCTGCACAATGACCTTTTTAAACCACCAGCTGCATGTTTGCCGTCACATCGCCGATTATGGTCTCATTCGCCACACCAGGATATTAGGGCGGAAACACTCTGGCGAGATTTCAGAGTAGCAGCCGTGTTAGTCTGTATCCGCAAAAAGAAGAACAGGAGGACTTGTGGCACCTTAGAGACTAACAAATTTATTAGAGCATAAGCTTTCGTGGACTACAGCCCACTTCTTCGGATGCATATAGAATGGAACATATATTGAGGAGATATATATACACACATACAGAGAGCATAAACAGGTGGGAGTTGTCTTACCACCTCTGAGAGGCCAATTAATTAAGAGAAAAAAAAAAACTTTTGAAGTGATAATCAAGCTAGCCGAGTACAGACAGACAGTTAGATAACAAGTGTGAGAGATTCAATGTTTGTAATGGCTCAACCATTCCCAGTCCTTATTCAAACCGGAGTTGATTGTGTCTAGTTTGCATATCAATTCTAGCTCAGCAGTTTCTCGTTGGAGTCTGTTTTTGAAGTTTTTCTGTTGTAATATAGCCACCCGCAGGTCTGTCACTGAATGACCAGACAGGTTAAAGTGTTCTCCCACTGGTTTTTGAGTATTTTGATTCCTGATGTCAGATTTGTGTCCATTAATTCTTTTGCGTAGAGACTGTCCGGTTTGGCCAATGTACATGGCGAGAGGAATGGATATTTGTTTTAATCCCCAACCAGTCCCTCATCGCCGACCCCACAATCTGCCCGCCTGGTTTTGACCTGCCCCATCGCCAGTGGTCCCTGTTGAACCGGTTCCAGACCGGGCAAGGTCTCTATGCAGCCAACCAGTATCACGAGATGGGTACCCAGAAGTCACCTGCTACAGGACAGGCCCAACAAGGAAAATAACAGAACACCTCTTGCCATTACCTACAGCCCCCAGCTAAAGCCTCTCCAGCGCATTATCAACAATCTACAACCTATCCTGGAAAACAATCCCTCACTCTCACTGACCTTGGGAGGCAGGCCAGTCCTCGCTTACAGACAGCCCCACAGCCTGAAGCAAATACTCACCAGCAATTACACACCACATAACAAAAACACTAACCCAGGAACCAATCCCTGTAACAAACCCTGTTGCCAACTCTGTCCCCATATCTACTCTGGCGACGCCATCATAGGACCCAACCACATCAGCCACACCATCAGGAGCTCGTTCACCTGCACATCTACCAATGTGATATATGTCATCATGTGCCAGCAATGCCCCTCTGCCATGTACATTGGCCAAACCGGACAGTCCCTCCGCAAAAGAATAAATGTACACAAATCGGACATCAGGAATGGTAACATACATAAGCCAGTCGGAGAACACTTCAATCTCCCTGGACATTCAATAACAGATTTAAAAGTAGCCATCCTTCAACAACAAAAACTTCAAAAACAGACTTCAAAGAGAAACAGCAGAACTAAAATTCATTTGCAAATTTACCACCATTAATTTGGGCTTGAATAGGGACTGGGAGTGGCTGGCTCACTACAAAAACAGCTTTGCCTCTCCTGGAATTGACACCTCCTCATCAATTATTGGGAGAAGACTACATCCACCCTGATTGAATTGGCCCTGTCAACACTGGTTCTCTGCTTGTAAGGTAACTCCCTTCTCTTCATGGGACAGTATAATAAGGCCTGCATCTGTAATTTTCACTCCATGCATTTGATGAAGTGGATTTTTTACCCACGAAAGCTTATGCCCAAATAAATCTGTTAGTCTTTAAGGTGACACCCGACTCCTCATCGTTTTTGTGGATACAGACTAACACGGCTACCCCCGATACTAGACAGATGATGTGTACTTTAACCTATGGATGGAAAGATACGATAATTCTTGTAAAACTCACCAGTCAAGGCGGCTAATGGATGCTGCCGGGGTCTGCACTAGATCCAAATATATTTGATGCTTTTGTCCCAATCCTACAGGAAGGCAAGACACAATTAAGGGAGCAGTGAGGTAAAAGTTAGGTTACTAGAAACCCGTGGTTTGATCGGACACACGTGCCCAGGCCCACAGGAACATGCCTTGCCGGGGGATTTTGCTGGGGAAAATCCATTTACATTTGGCTGAGTTATAGAGGGTTTAAAAATCCCAGAATTTGCACATGCAGAGTAATATATATATATATTTTTTTACTAACAATGCTACTAATGATCTTCCAGCATTTCATTTGTTCTGCACAGGCACGTGTGACAAAGCTGAGTGGGATTTGCTGTCGCCTCAGTTCTGTTTCTTATCAGTGCAAGCAGTCCTGGGACATTCCCAGTAATCCGTCCTCGCTGCTGGGCAATAGTGTGGTTTAGAGGTGAGCCTTCAGTCTCCAGCACTTCAGAGCTGAGAATTAGCAGGACTATGAGCTCGGCTTCTTGGAGGAGACTTGGCGGCTTGTCTCTCCAGATCAAAGGGACTGGACTCTATGCCTCAGACTTTGACTCTGGTTCCTAGGCAGAGATTCAAGCCATCCCATCAGGAACCCCGGCTGGAGTGCCAGGAGCTCTTGGTTCTGTTGTCAGATACCTCTATTTAAAAGAAAAACAAAACCAATCAGCATTCCCAGCTGCAGTTTTCTGGCCTGCTGGATGAGATGCACTGGAATGTTTTAGATCAGGTGGCCCAAAGAGTAGATCTTTTTATCCCAGGACTGGGGTTTGCACTGTGGAAAAGTTTGAGAACTGATGCATTAAAAAGTCTTATACTGTTCAATGGATTGATTTCCCCCCCGCCCCTCGGTTCACAAAAAGAGATGCAGTTTGCGGTTCTTCTCCTATGTCAGTCTGCCATTATCTATGTTAGGTTCTGCTTCTTGACAAACACACACACGCAACTAGGGTGACCAGATGTCTTGATATTAATCGAGACTATCCCGCTGTTAGGGGGTTTGTCTTATATATGCGACTATTCCCCTCTCCCCCTGCCCCCATCACTGTCTGTTTGGTTTTTTAAATGCCTTATTTTGTATAGTTATAAATAGAATTCTGGTGCTGTTTTGGTTTTATAAACTTGTTTGCACCACTGCAACAGATAATCAGAAGTAGGATTGTTCAGACAATAACTCTATATCTTGATGAATTTTAAACTAACACCAGTGGCTTCAACGAGGGAAAGGAAAGTGTGTGTGTGCAGAACTCCGGACCCTAGCAGGGCTCCTGTGCGCCCAAACACCCCTCTGGCCGTCTTTCCAAACAGACCTTGCCTGTCCCTCACCTGTTCCGGGCTCCATGGGATGGGTATCCGTGACGTATTCCCCATCCCCAGCACTAGTGCGGTGGGGGAATTTGGGTCGGAGGTGAGGGTGTGTGTTGGGGGGGGTCTCCCTTGAACTCCCAGCCCCAGCAATGGGGCCAGTGGTGGTGCCCCGGCAGCCATGGGCAGGGAGTGTCAGTCACTGGCAGGGTCCCATGGGGGTGGGAGGCCCCTAGTAGCAGGGTGCAGGGGATGTGGCCTGTGGAGTGGTTTCTGTGAGCACAGAGCTGGGGGGGGGGTGTCAGTCCCTGTTGTGGGGGGAGGGGGGGGCCATTGCCTGCACACACACACCCCGAGGCCTGTAGCGGCGGAGGGTTGAAGGAGGCTGCCCCACTCCTCTGGGGCAGGCTGGCTGGGGTGCGGGCGCTGGGGGGCAGTGCCCCGGATCCCCCTCGGGAGGGAGCATCTGGGCCGTTCCGGCTGGCAGAGCCCCCGTGTCCCAGGGGCTCCGGGCTGGGCCTGTGCGTATAACCGCCCATCCTCCAGCAATCCCTGGGGCTCACGGGGGTCACCCCAACCGCCTCCTGGCACCCTGCCCCCCGACTCCCTCAGCCACCAAACCCCAGCCGTCAGCCGCCCCCCCCTTCCCCTCGGCCACCCCGGAACCTTCCGGGCCCCTCGGCCCCTGGCCTGGGGCGGGGGGGAGCCCCGAGTTACCCCAGGGACAGGCCGGCCTGGCCCCATGAGACACTCCCGGGGCACAGTGTGTGTGGGGGGTCAGGCCGGGACAGTCGGGGAGGAGCCGCTACTGCCAGAGACTGCCCCAAACGGGGACGGGCAGCTCGGCAGCCAGCACGGGGGGGACAGGGCTGGCACAGACCCCAGGCTCTCTGGGGGGATCAGCACAGACCCAGGTGGGGGGGGGGCAGGGCTGGCACAGACCCAGGCGGGGGGGGGGGGGCAGGGCTGGCACAGACCCAGGCCAGGGAGGGATCAGCACAGACCCCAGGCTCTCTGGGGGGATCAGCACAGACCCAGGCCGGGCGCCGTGGGGCACCTGTCAGCGAATGATCAGTACAAGCCTTATCTCCGGGGTCCAGCTGTGGCTGGGCCGCGCCCTCCCGCCTGTTACGGAGCCGTTTGCTGCTGCCCCCGATAACGCTGCCCCCTGGCCGAGCGGGGGGCCCAGGTTAGACAGGAAGACATGTCACTAAAGCCCCAGCGGATGCCAAACTGTGTAAAACAAAACTGTGTCTAAGTTTGGCGCGGCTGACAGAGCACCAGGAAAAGAGGAGAATAGACTCACCGATGGAGAGAAGGTCCCTCAGACTGTACTACACAAGGACGACCCCGGAGTCAGTTACTCAGTGGTGGGTGTAAAATTGAAATGAATTTGGGGAAACTTAGAATATGACCACATTGATTCAATGACAGGGTGCTACTCAAATCTACACGTTCTGTGCACCTCTGCTTCCAGGAACACACACAGTTCTAGGGCCCCTGGTTCTCAGGCTATAGCAATGTTCAGGGCCAGGACTTTCCCCTGGCCCCACCTGCCTCCCCGGACTTCCCCCTGGCCCCCACCTCCTCCCCCGGCCTCGGAAAGTCCCTGGCTCCCGGCATCCACTGCCGCCGCAGGGTCCTAGTGCCCCCACCCACTCGTGCCAGGGCACTGCCCTCCCGCCACGGACCCCTGCCTTTTCCGGTGGGACCCCCCACACCTCAAACCCCTCACCGCAGCCCTGCCCCCAGCCCGCACCCCAACCCTCTGCCCCAGCCCTGAGCCCCCCCACCCCTCATCCCCAGCCCACCCCAGAGCCCTCACCCCCCCACCCCAAACCCTCTGCCCCAGCCCTGAGCCCCCCCAAACCCCTCATCCCCGTCCCACCCCACAGCCCGCACCCCCCACATCCCAACCCTCTGCCCCAGCCCTGAGCCCCCCCAAACCCCTCATCCCCAGCCCTGTTCCACAGCCCACACCCAAACCCTCTGCCCCAGCCCTGAGCCCCCCACTCCAAACCCCTGCCCTGCCCCATCACAGAGCTGGTGGGGGGCCTCTGGGGCAGGGATGGGGGGTGTTTGCAAACCACAGGGTCAATGGCTGACACGGGGGGGGGTCAGTATCGGTGACTTGGGGAGGGGTCGCAGTGAGGAGAGGGGGAGACACCGGGGGGGGGTCAGTATCAGTGACGGGGGAGGGGTCGCAGTGGGGAGAGGGGGAGACACCCGGCAAGGGGGGAGGGTCAGTATCAGTGACCTGGGGAGGGGTTGCAGTGAGGAGAGGGGGAGACACCAGGGGGGTCAGTATCAGTGACAGGGGAGGGGTCGCAGTGGGGAGAGGGGGAGACACCCGGCAAGGGGGGAGGGTCAGTATCAGTGACGGGGGAAGAGGTCGCAATGGGGCGAGGAGAACAAACCGACCAGACACCCAGCCGGCCCCACAGGGCAGACGGCTGGAGGACTCAGCACTGGGCCGGGCAGAGGGACCCAGGCCCATACCCAGCCTGGCCTGGTTCGATCCCGGGGCCGTGGGCTGTGTTGGGGGCAGCGCTGGATGGCTCAGGTCAGTCTGGGATCCCAGCCCCACGGCTCCCGGTGGCTTCGCTGGGGTCAGAGTTTCCCCCGACTCCCCTTCCAGCCGGGCCAAGCAGCCACACGCCTGGCCCCGGAGAACGGCTGCCCGAGGGGACGCTGATGGCGAGCGCCGTTTACCAGCTCCCCGTGCCAGGCTGTGCCCAGACAGCCCCGACCGAGAGCCACTGGGCTTGTGTGCAGCCATGGCCACCTGGGCTGGGGTTGGGGTGTCTGGGCGCCACGTGAGACACCCCAGCCCAGCCTTTCCAGAGGCGCTGAGCGCCCATGACTGGGCTGAAAGGGGAGGCTAGCGGGGAGCTGAACACCTCTGGGAGTCAGGTGTTGCCAGCTGGGTGCTGTAGACTGGTGCAGACTCACCCCTGCAGCACCTCCTGCTGGTCATCTTGGGAATTAGCACAAGAGTCATCAGAGCGCCCTCTGCAGGCTGGTGTCCCACCTGTCATTGGCCCCCCATGTCCCTCCTGGACCCAGTGCCCGTGTCTTGTGTGCTGCCCCCTGGCAGTACCCCACTCTCTCTAGGTCTCCCCCCCAGGGGAACCCCTACCCACTATCCCCACATCACCTCAGTCATGGCTACTGCCAGTCCCCATCTAGCCCCCACGCCCCTGGGGCAGACTGGAGTCTATCAGCCAGTCATCACAGGCAACAAGGGGTTTGGACTGACTCACCCTCAGGCTGCCCCTCTGCAACCCCAATACCTATATGGGCCTAGGACCAGGCCCTGCAGCCTGGGGAGTTGCTGGCCTAGGGCTTCCCAGCTCCTAAGGCCTTTCCCCAGCCCTGCCTCACTCTAGGTCCCTGGTGAGTTCCCCAGCTAGCTAGCTAGCTAGCCAGCCTGTCTCTCCAGTCAGAGAGAGACTTCCACTTCTGGCTGCTCTGGCCTTCTTATGAGGCTGAGTGGCTCCGTTTGGGGCGTGACCCCAGCTGCAGCCACTTCCCCAGTCAGCCGGGGTTTTGCTCCTTTACACAGCCCCAACCCTCAGCAGGGCTTTTCAACCCCTTCCGGCTAGAGCGGGTGCTCACGCTGCTACAGTGCCCACGAGGGAAGCCCCACAAAGGGAGGGCTTCGCACCAGGCTTTGGCCATACGGTAGGTTCTGAAGTGGCCGCTGGATTGAGGTGCCTTCATGTTGGGGTGTCCAGGACGAGACAAGCAGGGCTAGGCACTCAAAAGAGCTGTGTAGGTACCAGAATAAAGTCAGCTTTTCAAAGTGCCCAGCTCCCAGCAGCAGCTGACTGTAACTACAGCTGTGGATGCTCTGCACTTCAGGAAACCAGGCCCGGGGTGTCTCAGGTTGGGCAGCCAGAAACTGCTCAGTGACCACTCTTGAAAACGTGGGCTAGGCTGAGCACAATACACAGCAGCTCTGACAGAGGCCCAAGGAAGTCTGCTGTGCTACCAGAGTGCAAGAAATGTCTGGGGAGCTCACGGCACCTGCCAGCGCTCAGAAAGCTTCCCCGAATGGCAGCAGTTTCACGTCACCATCACTGTCTGAGTGTGCAGCTCACGCGGGTTGTGGTACCCCTGTGAACTGTTGTGTTATTTTCTGCACTAACTCCAACAGAAGGGCATTGATGCTTTTACCTGCCAGGGCTTCTGTTGGTTTTGGGTGCAAAGGAAAATCACTGTAAGGAAAAAGTATAAGCTGGAAAACAATATTATCTGAATATTTTCTTATCTATTATTTTTGTGTGCCCAGAAACACGTTGGGGGCCTCAGAAAACAAGTAAATAGACAGCCTCTGTCGGACAGAGCCTGCATTCTGTGCCCAGCATGACAGGGCAAGTGAGGGGAAAGGAAGGAGGAGGGTGAAAATAAGATGAGGTGGTTGCTCAGCAAACCTTGGCAGGTCAAGTAACTCAGTATTTGTTTTAAATTATCCCTCCCTCCCTCTTCACTTCTCCTGGGATTGGCTGGCTGCAAACGTGAATTTGAGGAGGGATTTCACAGAATCATAGAACCATGGGGTTAAAAGGGACCACAAGGGACATCTAGTCTAACCCCTGCCAAGATGCAGGATGTGTTGTGTCTAAAAACCATCCAGCCTCCTTTTGAAACCCTCCAACGCAGCAGCTTCCATGACCATAGCGTCTGTTCCCTACTTGTAAGAACAGCAGGACAGTGGAGTTTTTCCTGAGATTTAATCTCAATCTGCTCTGCTGTAGTTTGAACCCATCACCTCTTGTCTGCCCTCTGTGGCCAGGGAGAGCAACTTTTTTTCATCTTTTTTATGGATTTGAATGAGGTGAAGGAGGTAGACTGGCAAACAGTCATTGTATTTTCTCTCTTCTTTTTAATAATCCCAATAATCCACATCTCTAAACATCATGAAATCAAATAAATCATAATAATTATCATTCATACCAAAAATGTTGCATTCCCTGGAGCTGCAGCATGCAAAGGGTTGGACCTGACCATCTTTCTCCTTTGTCAGAACCAAGGTGCAAGCTGAGCCTGCCCCAAAAGCCACTTCTTATCACAGCCTGACGACCCACACTGAGTCCACATGTTCCACCCGCAGGAGATTCCCATGGACAGGGGTCAGCTGTTCTGTCCTTGGGGATTCTATTGCCTTTGGGGACCCACCATTGATCTGGGTCAGTTTCAGCCAATCCTTTAACGACCCCTTCATTCCACCCCAGAGAGTTACGTGACACAACATCTCATGTCACCTGCTCTGCCCCAAGAGAGTATTTAACCTGCCGGCAGCCAATGGGTGTGATGCTTCCAGAGATACCCAGGGCTGGGAGGCACCTCACTATCATCTGCTCTTGGGAGGGAGGGAGGGAGGGAGGGAGACTCGTCTGTGCCTGCCAGGGGTCGGCTCTCGGACTCCACCAGCCACAGGTGACAGAAGGAACAGCACACTCAGCGTACCAGTTACACCTCAGATCACTGCTCAGCTTAACACACAGCACTTGGACTTGATTTCACTATAAACGTATCTAAGTGTATTTAACACAGAGCAGAGATTCACCTAACAGCAAGTAGGCAGAAATAGTGGCAGCAATTGGTTATATGTATGTAACCCTTCTGCCCATCTAAGTTGGCAGCAACAAGGGCCGGGTTCTGTATCTAGGGGTTCCGTTTCAATAACGCAATGCAAAACCGGCTCGAGCCCCCACCCAGTGACCTGGGACAATTACATACCACCCCCTGGGCGCCTCTAAGAGGCAATACTTCCCCTCTCGCAAGCACGGAGTCTGAGTGTAACAGAAAATGTTTAATAACATGAGGTAAACAACATCAGCATTAAATGGAAAAAACACCACAACTAGAGTTTTTAGACCAAACCATGAGCGAAGACCCACCCCAGCAAATTGGGCCGTGTCCTCTCCCGTTGGTTCTTGAAACCAGCGACCCAAGAATCACCAAAGTCCCAAAAGTCCACCAATCCCAAAGTCTCTTGGGTCCAGCAACCCAAGAATCACAAAAGTCCCAAAAGTCCGACAACCCCCCAAAGTCTCTGTCCATGATCAGTGCAGCCCCAGAGTTCAAGGGGGGGGGGTGAGCAGGGTGTTAAGGGGCACCTTACGTGATCCGAGGCCAACCGGCTGCTTCTCCATGGGGTTCCACTGCAGCCTTCACCACAAACTGCTCCACTCCACCCGCAGTCCCACGAACTGCTCTGGCAGCTGCTCCGCTCCGCTCCGCTCCGCTCCGCTCACCGACCTGTGAGCCGCGCTGCTCCGCTCACCGACCTGTGAGCCGCTCCGCTCCGCTCCGCTCACCGACCTGTGAGCTGCTCCGCTCCAGCCGTCCCTTGGGCCGCTCCCACAAGGCTCTGCTCGCTGCTCCTCCAGCCGCTCCGCTCACCGACCTGTGAGCCGCTCCGCTCCGCTCACTCCCCGCTAAGCTAGCTTAGCTATAGCTTCAGGCTCCCCCACTAGTTAACACAGCCTCAGTGATCTCAGCTCTTAAATAGCTTTAGCTCTTTTGTGATTTCAGCTCTTAGTGATTTCAGCTAGTAGTAGGGGAGCCCCAGTGCTGGTGCACTATTGGCCCAAAGTGAACTCAGCTCAGCAGTCTGTAACTAGACTCCTAAGGGAATCAAAGTTAGCTCTGACATTCAACAGTGGAGAGAGGAGGTAGTGCAATTGGTGTTTCAACCCCCTTGGGGAGGGGGCCACACCATCAGGTACAAATACCTGTCCCCATCCTCTCTCAATTCACTGGGTTTTGTAACCCATGCCCCTTGACAAGCAAATGCTACTTAGGTAATGGTGAATGACTCACTCAGTCCTTCTGTCATACAACAGTTCCACTGGCCTTGATTCACAGAATCAGGGTAACAAAACTTTATTCTTCCTGCCCCAATAACAGAGAAACTGGGGATCCCACACCAGCCAAAGTAACCACTTTGAGTTGCTGTGGTTTCATGCCAGGCGAGTGGGTGTGCCTATGCAAACAAGATCAGCCCCTGGAGTTCTTTTCCACCCTCGCCATAATTCACCACCAGATGTCAGGGTAGAGCTCATCCTGACTCTGCTTACATCCTCCCCCCAGCCGAAAATTTGTCGTCCCGACAAATCATACTCCCTATTATAACAACTCACTGGTTCCCTCCAAAGGGCCTCAGATAGCCCACTCTAGCTTCCACAAGCCTGTGTGCTAAACATATTGGTTCCTCACTAGTTACCCCAGGTGCATCATAAGTCAACCGTTTTACTGGTCTTATTACCCTGTCTCGTCTATTGAGAATCTCTGTTGCCGTGGTGGGCGGGACAGCCTCTTGACCGATGGATGGAGAGGTTTCCTTTGAGGGTCCCTCGGCTACTGGCATAGGCCCCTGCATTTCTAGTTCTAACAGTGGAGGGTCCAAGGTGCCCAGGACATCCTCCACCTGTATGTCTCCACTGTCCAATAACCTGGGTGTGTCATCACATGGGGGTCCCACCAGTGGCTCAGGGGTGTCAGGAATGGGCCTAAATACTTCTGCCATGGGGTTTAGGGTGGAAGAAGAGGAGCTCTCTGTTGATTCAGCCGATCGAGACTGAAATCTTGTCTCCATCCCAGGGTACACCATGGTTGTGTCTTCCTCCTCAGACTCACTCTCAGATGTGCTGCATGGGGGTAGGTTAGCTGCAGGGGGCTGGCTGTCCACGTTGGAGGGCGGCTTTGGTCCAGCACCTTCGTTCTGCCCAGTTGCCCTGTTGTGGCCCATCTCATACGGGGTGCCTACCAATTCCCCCACAGGGAGCAAAAGGTTTCTATGCACTGTCTTTGTCTGCCCTGGACCCTCTTCAGGTTTGATCTTGTAGACCGGCAGGTCTCCTAGCTTTTCCATCACCAAGTAAGGTATTGCCTTCCATCTGTCGGCTATCTTGTGTTTGCCAGCAATACCCAAATTTCGCAGCAGAACTCTGTCCCCCGGCTGGAGTTCTTGCAGACGTACCCTAGCATCATATCGATGTTTGTTGCGGTCGGCGTTCTTCCGAGCCGCAGATGTAGCTAAGTGATAAGCATCCCGCAGCTTTTCTCTCAGTCGGGATACATATTGCTGATGAGTTTCATAGCTATCTCCATCCTCTGATACACCAAAGCACAGGTCTATGGATAATCTTGGTTCTCGTCCAAACATTAAGAGATATGGGGTGACTCCTGTAGCATCATTCTTTGTGGCATTGTAGGCGTGCACCAGATATGCAACATGTTGGCTCCAGGTTGCTTTCTGCTCTGGTCGCAAAGTCCCCAACATATCTAATAGGGTTCGGTTGAACCTCTCTGGCTGAGGATCACCTTGCGGGTGATAAGGCGTTGTTCTAGACTTCTTAATTCCCGCTATCCTCAGCACCTCCTTCAGAAGATGACTCTCAAAGTCCCGCCCCTGATCCGAGTGTATCCGGGCTGGAAATCCATAAACTGAGAAATATTTCTCCCACAGTACTCGAGCAACCGTGGTGGCCCTCTGATCACGCGTGGGATATGCCTGCGCATATCGTGTATAATGGTCAGTCACTACTAGAATGTTCCCAATATTCCTCTTGTCTACTTCTAAAGACAAGAAATCGATGCATACCAGTTCCAAAGGTTTGGTGCTGGTGATGTTCTTGAGATATGCAGCCCTCGTGGGCAGAGTTTTCCTTTGAACACATCGAGCGCAGGTCTCACATTTCCTGCGAACATCTTCAGCCATCCGAGGCCAATAGAATCTACTACGAAGAAGTTCCAGGGTCCTCTCCATCCCTAAATGTCCAAAGTCATCATGCAGGGCCCTCATGGCCAGGGCTCTGTACTCTTTCGGCAGCACTAGCTGTGCTCGTTGCTTTTGTAAAGGGTCTGTGGTCACTCGATGTAGCACTCCCTGAATCAGTTTTAGTTTGGTCCATTCTCTCAATAGTAGTTTACCCTCCGGGTTAGGTGGGACAACCGCAGCTGGGCTTCGCCCCTCCCTTTTGGCAAGTAGTGTATCACGAATGCCAATATCTTGCAGCTGGGCTTCCTGCCAGTCAGCCGCATTGAGCATGGGCAAAGGAGATTGGTCCAACGCAATATAGTTCACTGAAGCAGAAGGCACGCATTCAGGGGGCAGGCCCAAAGCTTCTGCAGCACATCCATGAAGACTCTCATGGGACTCTGGCTCCCGGCGACTCACACTGCAAATAGCCCTCACTCCATCTGTGGGTATCATAGCAACTCCCGGTGCCTGTGGACGCCTGGACAATGCATCTGCATCTACATTGCTTCTCCCTGATCGGTATTGAATGCTGAAGTCATAGCTAGCCAAAGCGGCCACCCATCTTTGCCCTGTAGCATCCAGCTTAGCACTTGTTAACACATAGGTCAGTGGGTTGTTGTCTGTCCACACCTGGAACTGAGCACCATATAAGTAGTCTCGAAATTTCTCAGTGATGGCCCATTTCAAGGCCAAGAACTCCAGCTTGTGGGTGGGATAGCGAGTTTCACTATCAGACAGTCCTCGGCTGGCAAAGGCTACAGGTTTACGTCTTCCTTCCACTTCCTGGTACAGTACTGCTCCCAGACCCTCCAAACTGGCATCAGTATGCAGGATAAATGGCTTGCTTGGGTCAGCAAAGACTAGGACTGGAGCATGAGTTAGGCAAGTAATGATTTCTCGAAAAGCCCTTTCACATCTCTCATCCCACCGTGGCCCAAATGGTTCGAAGGGGCCATAGTGTCTCTGCACAGGAGGCTTTGGGGACCTTCCCTTATTCTTGGTCTTAGATTTGTTCCTGCTGGACTGGTATCCCCTGGTAAGATCATTCAGAGGTTTTACAATCGTAGCATAGTTTTTCACAAATCTGCGATAGTAGCCACTAAACCCAAGAAAGGTCTTGAGTTCTCTGTAGTTACGTGGACATGGCCATGTAGTGAGGGCTTCTATTTTATCGGGATCAGTACTCACACCCTCTTGGGACACGATGTGACCCACATACTTCACTGAGGTCCTGCAGAACTGGCATTTGTCAATTGAAAGCTTCAAACCATAATCCTCTAACCTATCAAGCACTTTAAGAAGTCTTTCTTCATGCTCCTCCAAGGTTCTTCCAAACACTATCAGGTCATCCAAATAAACTAACACTTGCAGTAAATTCATGTCTCCCACAACTTTCTCCATAAGACGTTGAAATGTGGCAGGTGCTCCAGAGATCCCTTGGGGCATGCGTTCAAACTGATAAAACCCTAATGGGCAGATGAAGGCTGTCTTCTCCTTATCTGCTTCACCCAGAGGGATCTGGTAGTATCCACTCCGAAGATCCAACACAGAGAACCACTGGCTTCCCAGCAAACAGTCTAAGGCATCTTGGACTCGGGGCATTGTGTACTGGTCAACCACAGTACGGCGGTTTAGGGTGCGGTAGTCAATACACATCCGGATTTTCCCATTCTTTTTACGGACCACCACAATGGGTGAGGCATATGGGCTGCGGGACTCTGTAATGATGCCATTCGCAGCCAGCTCCTGAAGATGTTGTCGCACATCTTCCATCTCGGAGAGGGCAATCCTCCTAGATCTCTCCCTGAAAGGTCGAGAGTCATGTAGTTTGATGTTGTGCTCGACTCCTTTTGCACATCCCACATCCCACTCATGCAATGAGAACACCTTGGATTTTTCACAAAGTTTCCTCCTCAGGCGATCTTTCCACTCCTCGGACAACGGTGAATCTCCAAAGTCAAACTTTGCAGGGTCTATTGGCGGAACTTGAGTCTCACACTGGGGTTTTACAATTGATTCAGGCTCAAAGAGATCCGCTATCTTTTGTCCTTGCTTCACAACAACATCTCGACTTGTTTCATTAGCAATCAGTATAGTCACCTTTTCCTGGGCTTCAGCAGGTAGGGTTATGACTCCACTGGGGACCAGCACTCCTTCCGGGAGCTCTCCTTCAACCGGCTGCTCTACCATTGCTAACGCCCCTTTACTGCCTTTCAGCCGAGTACTCATGACAAGCACTTCTTGCTCCGTCCTTGCAGGCACTACTAACGGGGTTGTGCCCATGTACTTCAGCGCCCCAATCGGTAGCTCAGATGTCTCCTTTTTAGCACCTTCAATCTTCCTATAGGCTTCAGCACAAAGCGTATGGATCATCAGGGTATTCAGGTACTGGTCCCCAGCCCGTCGTCTGCAGTAATCCGCGAGCACCTTGAAGAGACTGGAGTTGGTCCCTATCAGCACAGACACATCAGAGGTCCCTTTAGGGTCAGGGCATATTAATGCAGCTGTGTCCACCTCTTCTCTTACCCCAGCAACCTCCTCTGGGAATTCCAGGTGCACTATGACATACCCTTGGTAGGGGTATTCATCCATGCTGAGGCCACACAGACCAACGCCAGTCAGTGGCTGTATAGGCAGGTGCCTAAGCATTTGTTGGTAGAATGACTGAAATATAATAGTCACTTGAGATCCAGTGTCAAGCACGGCTTTACACTCCACCCCTTCAATCTTCACCATGACCTCTGCTCGAGGCCCTATCAGTCCTGCGGGGATCCCAGCTGGACAGTCTTTTCTGGGGGAATCTTCAAATCCTGCAGGCCTGGGTGGTCCCCGTCCCCGGACTCTCTGGCAGCTACCGGATCTCTCCCAACTGATCCTCAGCTTTCCATACACTAAGGAGGGGTTTTCTTCATTATGGCACTTGGCAGCACTGTGTCCATCTTGACCACATCGGTAGCAGAAGAATTGTCCTTTCCCTCTTCGCCCAGATGGGATGGTGGCTCTAAATGCTGACTTCTCCATCGCCACGGTCAGAGGCTCCTTATTCCCGGAAGTCTTAGCTTGGTCAATGGTGCTTTGCAGTTCAGCTATCCGTTCTGTCAGGACCTGCACTTGTTGGGCAAGTTCCTCTGTGGTGCTCACCATCAGTACACTGGCCATTTGCAGTGGTGTTGTGCCGGCTGGCTCCAATGTTTGGGCTTCCCAAAACTCGCTGGCAGCCTGCCTTTCTTCCTCTTCTCTGACCTCCTTTATCAGCTGGGAATAACTTGGGGGATGTTCCTGTCGTTCTCTTAGCCGGAGATGGAGTAGAATCGAGTTCTGATATTGAGCTCCTCTTACAATTTGAGCCAGTCTGGTCCGATCCATCTGTTCAGCAGTCACTGCACCCCTCATGACAGCTCTCTGAAGCAGTCTTTCCAGCCTCTGTATATAGGCTGAAATCTTCTCGCCAATTTGCTGTCGGGAATTAAGGAACTTACAGTAACTGTCTTCAGGGCCCTCTACACTCCCAAAGGTATGATCAAGGGCCTCTAGGCAGTCCTTCACACTGACCCCAGGGTCAATGAGCTTCAGGGTGCGAATCACATCTAATGCTGGGCCACTAAGGCTCTCTATCAGACATCTTCGCTTTTCTGCATCAGGTACGGCCCACTCCTGCAGCATTTCAGTGGTATGCTCCAACCAGGGTTCGAACTCCTCTGCCCCAGCAAATAACCTTAACTCACGACAAGAGTTTGACCTAGCATGGGACAACACAACCTTTTCCAATATTTGCCCCAGTGCTTTTGTCCAATCATTGGCTGAGGCTGTGGCCCCTGAGCTAGAGGCTGCAGGGCCGGGGCCCAACAAACCCGACATATTAGCCATTATACAAACAGTAATTTCCTCAAAATATAACCACAATTGTTTCCCAATGCAGGGGAACACTCAACAGGTGCTTGCGAGGGGTACTGACCCAGGGGATCCCGGACGAGCCCCCAAAAATGTAACCCTTCTGCCCATCTAAGTTGGCAGCAACAAGGGCCGGGTTCTGTATCTAGGGGTTCCGTTTCAATAACGCAATGCAAAACCGGCTCGAGCCCCCACCCAGTGACCTGGGACAATTACATACCACCCCCTGGGCACCTCTAAGAGGCAATACTTCCCCTCTCGCAAGCACGGAGTCTGAGTGTAACAGAAAATGTTTAATAACATGAGGTAAACAACATCAGCATTAAATGGAAAAAACACCACAACTAGAGTTTTTGGACCAAACCATGAGCGAAGACCCACCCCAGCAAATTGGGCCGTGTCCTCTCCCGTTGGTTCTTGAAACCAGCGACCCAAGAATCACCAAAGTCCCAAAAGTCCACCAATCCCAAAGTCTCTTGGGTCCAGCAACCCAAGAATCACAAAAGTCCCAAAAGTCCGACAACCCCCCAAAGTCTCTGTCCATGATCAGTGCAGCCCCAGAGTTCAAGGGGGGGGGGGGTGAGCAGGGTGTTAAGGGGCACCTTACGTGATCCGAGGCCAACCGGCTGCTTCTCCGTGGGGTTCCACTGCAGCCTTCACCACAAACTGCTCCACTCCACCCGCAGTCCCACGAACTGCTCTGGCAGCTGCTCCGCTCCGCTCACCGACCTGTGAGCCGCTCCGCTCCGCTCACCGACCTGTGAGCTGCTCTGCTCCGCTCACCGACCTGTGAGCTGCACCGCTCCGCTCACCGACCTGTGAGCTGCACCGCTCCACTCACCGACCTGTGAGCTGCTCCGCTCCAGCCGTCCCTTGGGCCGCTCCCACAAGGCTCTGCTCGCTGCTCCTCCAGCCGCTCCGCTCACCGACCTGTGAGCCGCTCCGCTCACTCCCCACTAAGCTAAGTTAGCTTAGCTATAGCTTCAGGCTCCCCCACTAGTTAACACAGCCTCAGTGATCTCAGCTCTTAAATAGCTTTAGCTCTTTTGTGATTTCAGCTCTTAGTGATTTCAGCTAGTAGTAGGGGAGCCCCAGTGCTGGTGCACTATTGGCCCAAAGCGAACTCAGCTCAGCAGTCTGTAACTAGACTCCTAAGGGAATCAAAGTTAGCTCTGACATTCAACAGTGGAGAGAGGAGGTAGTGCAATTGGTGTTTCAACCCCCTTGGGGAGGGGGCCACACCATCAGGTACAAATACCTGTCCCCATCCTCTCTCAATTCACTGGGTTTTGTAACCCATGCCCCTTGACAAGCAAATGCTACTTAGGTAATGGTGAATGACTCACTCAGTCCTTCTGTCATACAACAGTTCCACTGGCCTTGATTCACAGAATCAGGGTAACAAAACTTTATTCTTCCTGCCCCAATAACAGAGAAACTGGGGATCCCACACCAGCCAAAGTAACCACTTTGAGTTGCTGTGGTTTCATGCCAGGCGAGTGGGTGTGCCTATGCAAACAAGATCAGCCCCTGGAGTTCTTTTCCACCCTCGCCATAATTCACCACCAGATGTCAGGGTAGAGCTCATCCTGACTCTGCTTACATGTAAAACAAAATCATAATATGTCTCCTGGAGTCGAGACTTAACTAACAGGACATGCTCCTGCTCCATAGAGATCAGCTCATCCGAAGGCTTTCTCCCAGCATTTAACAGCCGTGACCTTCTGTTCATCAGACAAGCACACTGGCAGCTTGTCCCCAGGTGAAGGACACCGTGTGTTTCCGTGTATTCTCCTGATATACCAGCCTATTCCTTGCTCTGGTCATAAACAGCTCACCCCCTGCTGTGCGTACCTTCCTGTCGATCCTGTGATCTCTTGTCGACTTCGCAGTGTTGATTACCCGTTGGCTCCGTATGCAAATAGCCTCACATTGTAAGACACACAACCCACAATGGTCAGCCAGGGAGAAAGGTGTCTCCTACCCTCTGCCGGAACAGAACTCGTTTTTCACCTTCTGGTGACCTGTCAACGTGCATACCTTAAGAACCTCATTTTCAGTAGAGATACATAACTTTTTTAATAATATCCTTACGTACATCTCACAATGATTACACGTTACTGTTAGAATGTTAGTATGTTTCTGCTGGTTGGTAGAGATCTCACATGTCATGTTTTTGGTGCACTATTTTGGTGTGTTGTGAGCAAGATACAAGAAGTCATTCTTCCGCTCTACTCTGCGCTGGTTAGGCCTCAACTGAAGTATTGTGTCCAGTTCTGGGCACCGCATTTCAAGAAAGATGTGGAGAAATTGGAGAGGGTCCAGAGAAGCGCAACAAGAATGATTAAAGGTCTTGAGAACATGACCTATGAAGGAAGGCTGAAAGAATTGGGTTTGTTTAGTTTGGAAAAGAGAAGACTGCGAGGGGACATGATAGCAGTTTTCAGGTATCTAAAAGGGTGTTATAAGAAGGTGGGAGAAAACTTGTTCACCGTAGCCTCTAAGAATAGAACAAGAAGCAATGGGCTTAAACTGCAGCAAGGGAGGTCTAGGTTGGACATTAGGAAAAAGTTCCTAACTGTCAGGGTGGTTAAACACTGGAATAAATTGCCTAGGGAGGTTGTGGAATCTCCGTCTCTGGAGATATTTAAGAGTAGGTTAGATAAATGTCTATCAGGGATGGTCTAGCAGTATTTGGTCCTGCCATGAGTGCAGGGGACTGGACTCGATGACCTCTCGAGGTCCCTTCCAGTCCTAGAATCTATGAATCTATTATGTAGACATCAGACCCCGAGGATCCCTGTAAATTCCACTGGCAGTTGGCATCCCGGGGTCACTAGGTCACACTGGGTGACAATCCAAAGTACTGAGGGAAACTGAGGGATGCATAGAATAATAAAAATATTACATGTATCGGGGGTAGCCGTGTTAGTCTGTATCTACAAAAACAACAAGGAGTCTGGTGGCACCTTAAAGACTAACAGATTTATTTGGGCATAAGCTTTCGTTGCATCCGAAGAAGTGAGGTTTTTACTCACGAAAGCTTATGCCCAAATAAAAATATTACAGAAAGTCTCACTTAGTCCCTAGCCTCTGTTTGCCAGGAGCTGGGAATGGGCGACAGGGGATGGATCACTGGATGATTCCCTGCTCTGTTCATTCCCCCTGGGGCACCTGGCACTGGCCGCTGTTGCAAGACAGGATACTGTGTTATGCTTATAAGAAGCACACAGGATCTTTCTCAGGGGAAAAGGCAATACACCGCCTTTATTGAAGATACAACAATTAGCATATGCATTCAGTCACACCACACACACACGCTGTTCCGCCAGTAGACATTATAGTTACCAGTCCAGAGTCTGGATCAATCTAGTGGCCAGCTGGGTTGATCACGGGTAGAGAGGAGCCGGGTTCCATTGGTTGCAACACGATGCTCCAAGGAAGTCTTGGCACAAACCCAAAGTTTCACGGCAAGACACCCTGTTGATATAGTGATTTTCCTTCACTGGGGCCAGTGAGTTTTGCACCGTCATCCTGTAATCAATTGTTGTTTGACGAGTGCTTGTTTTCTTAAATTTGTCCTCATCACAGCTATCTTGTTCTTTCATTGATAGGTGCCTGTCTCATCTTTAGAGTCGTCAATCTGCCCTGCTCTGATATTTCAGTAGGGGCGTGTTGCAGCCTCCTGGCGCCCTTGCGTCTGTCTCCGGTTCCTCCCTACACCATCTGGTTCAGCGATGGCCTTCACACTTATCTCTTAACACACATTCCTCATTCACACACAACACAGAATTCATTTACACAGAACATTTTGAAAAGGAATATCAAATTGCAATGGAAAAGAAAACAATCGTGGCATTCTTTTATTTATTTAAAATGCTAAACTTACAACAAAGTGGTCACCTCAAAGGTCCGTTACTGCCTTGAAATCAGTCCAGACACACAGAAATTCTGGAGATGTGTCTCTACCAGTGGCTGTTAGGATATTCCTTTCTGCTGTTCTGGCAGGATATGATCAAATCATACATCAATACATTTAATACATGCTACATTCTTACCTTGCATCTGAAGAAGTGAGGTTCTTACCCACGAAAGCTTATGCTCCCAGTACTTCTGCTAGTCTTAAAGGTGCCACAGGACCCTCTGTTGCTTTTTACAGATTCAGACTAACACGGCTACCCCTCTGATACTTGACATTATTATCTTATTATTCTTTAGCCTTCATTCTAAATTATACAAAATACAAAAAATAAATCCTAGTACTACACTGGGCTAGATGGACCTTTGGTCTCACCCAGTATGACTGTTCTTATGTTCACACAGGGCAATTCATATTTTAACATGTGAGCTGGAAGGGGTCAATCCTAGACTATGTCTACACTATGAACTAGGGGCACCATTCCCCTGCTGAATACAAACCCTCCTGAAACTGGTGGGTACATACTTGGCATGGCTAAACTGTGCCTTCACTGCCGCTACCCACACTACTGCAGCTACATGGCCATTTATACGTGCGCTAGTGTGATGAGAGCTAGTGCAAATATGTGTACATGAACGGGGGACTCACGCCTCTTGTTTGTGGTGTATAATAACCTTAGGGAGGAACTTAGCTAGAACAGGTTAAGACTACATCTGCCTTGTCTTCAGTAGGTTTTGAACATGAGGTCATTTAACATGAGTTAAAAACACACCTGTTCAGTGAAGACAAGGTCTAAAGAATTGTTTTGCTGAAGGACGCTTAGGCTCGCCATGAGTAGGGTTACCATATTTCAGCAAGCAAAAAAGAGGACGGGAGGAGCCCCGCCCTAGCCCCGCCCCTGCCCCTCCCACTTCCTGCCCCCCCAGAACCCCCAACCCTCCCCCCGTTCCTTGTCCCCTGACTGCCCCCTCCTGGGACCCCTGCCCCTAACTGCCCCCCAAGACTCCACTCCCTATCTAAGCCTCCCTGCCTCTTGTCCCCTGACTGCCCCAACCCTTATCCACACCCCCACCCCCAGACAGACCCCTGGGACTCCCACACCCCATCCAACCACTCCCCACCCCCTGACAGCCCCCCCCCAGAACTCCCAACCCATCTAAACCCCTCTGCTCCCTGTCCCTGACTGCTCCGATCCCTCTCCCCACTCCTGCCCCCTGACAGCCCCCCCCCGAACTCCCAGCCCCCCACCCCCCCCACTCCTTGTCCCCTGACTGCCCCCTCCTGGGACCCCTGCTCCTAACTGCCCCCCAGAACCCCACCCCCTACCTGTACCCTGACTGCCCAAAACTTTCTCCACTCCCCCCAAAAAGCCCCCCCCGTTTCTTGACTGCCCCCTCCAGAACCTCCCTGCCCTTCTCCTGCCCCCTGGCCCCCTTACCCTGCTGCTCAGAACAGGGTGTTGGGCTCTGTGCCAGCCGGACACGTGGCTGCGCTCCCCAGCACAACAAAACCCGGTCCCTGGCCGTGCACAGTGCTGCTGGACCGGGCTGCAGGGGAGAGCTGCCGGCTCAGAATGCAGGGCAGATCCGGCTCCTCTACAGCTGCTCCGGAGTCCAGCCCGGGACTTTCCTGCAGCCCTCCCAGCCGCTCGCTCTGCTCTGCCGGGGGAGGGGGGAAATCCCGGACATTGTGAGTGCTTTACAAATTCCCCCCGGACGCTATTTTTAGCACAAAAAGGAGGACATGTCCGGGTAAATCCAGACGAATGGTAACCCTAGCCATGAGGGGTCATTGGTGTGGAACACGCAGGGAGAAACTCCCTAGAGAAAGAAGAGGCCACACAGGAACTGCACCCAGAGAGCGGGACTGTGGTTATGGCTACACTACAGAGCTTACAGCAGCACCAGTGCTGCTAGTAACACTGCTAGTTCAGATGCTCTAACCCGACGGGAGAGAGCCGCCCCTGTGAGTGGTGGTAGCTATATCGGGGGAGGGAGGAGCTCTCCCACGGACATAGCACTGTCCACACTGGCGTTTAGGTCGGTGTAACTTATGTCGCTTAGGGGGTGGTTTATTCATACCCCTTAGTGACATAACTTATACCTACCTAAGCTGTAGCGTGTACCTAGCCGGTGTGGGTTAACCCTCCCCTCTTTGTCTGCAGACCGTTCCGAGGTTCCTTTGGATTGCAAAATACCCACCCAAAGGGTTAATGGCCCAGGCTCGCCTTTCCATACCACGGGGAGGATTCCCCAGGTGTTTAAGGTAAGGAGCTGTGGGCTAGGTTAGGCAGGCTGATGAGACTGGCTGAATGTTCTCCACCACATTTCCACGGATAATACCGAGTGGCGGATGGCTCTGGAAGAAGGGTCTGTACTGCATTATTATATGTTGTAGACTGCCCTTATGCTCTCCAGGGCCTGCTCCTTGGATATTTTGACCCAGTCTTCAGGGAGATGGGCTGGTTTAGTATCGTACTGTCTGGCAAACTGGTGATTGAACTCTTTAAACACAAACTTCCAGTAATCAGAAGCCTCTGGGCTGGCGTCTGGCTGAATGCGCCAATCTGGGTAATGCTGGCGATAATCTCTGAAGGGAACCAGTTCCCCTTTTGTATCGGAATTGCTGAATGAAGCATTAGAGACCACATCAGAGGAGCATAACGAATAGTCAAGTGTTTCTGTGAGGTGATCCCTGCGTCGCCTCAGTCCCCGGGGCCGATGTACTGGTGCAGAGTGCTCTGTATGAACTGAGCCTTCTGCTTCACAGGGGACTCCGCAGAATGGACACTGCTTCCCACAGCCAAACACTCTCTTGAACAGCTCAGCCTGGGGCTTCACCTGGAACTTGGAGAGTTTCTCCTCTATGTTCACAGCTTTGAATTCTGATGCCAGGTTCTGCTCCAGCTCAGAGAGAGAGTCCTGAATGTCAGCAGAAAACTGGCTGGTATTGGCACTGGGTGTAAATTGGAAGAGCGTCGTTTCCAAACTGTCTTTGGGAAGGACTAGGTCTTTCTCTAGCAGCCTGCAAACGTTTGCTACGAAGTCAGAGACTGTGCTAGTTCCCCCATCGGTTGGTATCTCTAGAGCTCCTCTGACTTTCTCGATGATGGCGGAAAGGATCTCTGCTTCGAGAGCTTCGACACTCTCTCTGTTTCCATAGTGATCTGAAATGTCTCTCCGTATCGCTGCTTGGACAAAACTTTCATAGTCGTTAATGTATTTCATGTAGTTGCTAAAGTCCATCTCTTCCAGCAGCTTCTGTAGCACAGAGAGCTGGAAGGAGGCCCGGCTGCTGTATGCATTGGCCTTCTCACTTTTGGAAAGGTCATCTACTATCCTGATTCCCAGCCTTTTGTTAACATGTTCTGCCAGGGCAGGTTTGAGACAGCGCTCACAGAAATCCCCGGCTCTCCGCTGGCAGGGATCCTTTTCCAAGTACAGGTGTATAAATGTGGACAAATACTGAGGTTTCAGTTTCTCCAGCCGTTCCTGGAGATCATTTTCTTTGATAAAGTTTTCATGCATCTCCTGGAATGCATGGGCCGCCTCCCCCAAAATATGAAGTTTCAGCTCAACTTCAAAAGAAACTTTAGTGTGAAGCACATTCTCCTGCTGAAGCTTCTTGTTGATCATCTGCAGCAGTTCTCTGCCATAGGTCTCATCATAGTCCACTTTGGAACTCACCTTCTCTTCGATATAACGTTGGCACTTGTCCATTAAAGAACGAGCAAATTCCTCTGCTTTGTGCGGGTATTCCTGTGTGAACGATTCTCTCATGCCCCTGAAACACGTTAAATCCAAATACTCATTGTCAAAACTGAAAGATTTAATCCTGTAACTGCGCAAATTTCCTGCTTCCTGAAGTTTCTGCCTGACTGTGCTCCCTCGGTTCTCTAGGTCCTTTCTCAGCTGGAACTCTAGATCTTGGGAAACTTGGCGTTTCTTTAAACTAATGAGCTTTAACTCAGACACTGCTTCCTTCCACATCGTTTCAAATTCTACTTCCAGTTCCTTCTTCTCCAGTTTAAGTTTTCTCCTCTTGCAATCTTCCAGAAGGCTGACGACTTTCTTTTCTGTCATTCTCTTGTAGGTGGCCTGTATATTGTCTATTTTATACCTGCTTTTTTTAATAAGAATCGCTTTTTCACATTTGCTGGCTGAGTAACGTTCAAGTTCCGTCTTGAGTCTCTTTGTGCTTCTGATAAAATCTTCCCTGTACTTTTCTATCAGGTGTCGGTTTCTAGCTCCACTTTCAAAGTATCTCTGTAAACACTTCACAATCCTCTCTTCCCCTTTCTGCACTTTTTCCTGCGCCTCCTGTTTTAAGTTCCCAGCATCAGGTAGTTCATTACATGGCTGGTTCTGAATTGCCGTTTCTTGGTCACATACCCAGAGATGCATCTCCTTGCGGAGCTCCCACTCCCACTCCGAATACCTCAGACACAGCTGGTTATAGGCCTCGGCTACCAGGCTGTTTCTGAAGCTGAAGATGAAGTTCTCGTGTTTCACAGCGTTCCACAGATTCTTCACCCACTTGGTAAACAGGGGGATGTCCCTGGGGTTTCTGTTAGGTGTCCGGCTTCTCATAAAGTCAAGCAAGTATTTCTTTAGCTCATAAACACTCTCACTGTACCCCAGGTTCACTGGCGCCATGGGCGGGACTCCCTGCCACAGCCCAGGGATGTACCAGTTGTGTTTTTCCGGATCATACGCCATAATATCAGAAAAAGTCAGATCCCTGCTCAGTTTTTCCATCCTTGCTGCAGCTTTGGTCATTTCATTGAGATGTTCCAGGAAATGATTCCTGTCCCTCATGTTTTGTTCGTGGGCAGACACGTCACTGATGTTCTGATACACAAACTGGCAGTTGGGTTTGTGCCCTATTTCCTTCATCCTGAGAAAAGCATGGACCACGATTTGCAGAATGTCCTTCATTTCGCTGGTGTTCTCCATGGCCATGTTAACGATCGTTATGTCGCTTAACCCAATCACCAGTGTGGCCAGCTCATTGTCATGTTCATAACTGTCCTCCAGTTTGGCCAGCTGAGGGGCTCTCAAGCCTTCTGCGTCTATCACCAGGATAAAGTCGCAGCCCAGCTCCTGCTGAAACTTCTCTGCAACTTTAATGAGCGTCATGAAGGCTCCTCGCGTACATCGGCCGCTGCTCACGGCCAGCTGCAGGCCGAACATGGAGTTCAGCAGGGTGGATTTGCCGGTGCTCTGCACGCCCAGCACTGACAGAACCAGCAATCTGGACTTTTCCCCCAGCTTGTCATGGAGCTCGGTCAGAACATCTGTCACCCACTGCAGCGGGACGTGGGATGCGTCTCCATCGATGATCTCTAGAGCAAATCCACTCAGCATCAGGGTAGCGGCTATGCCTGGGAGATGGGTGAACTGCCTTTGGCTTTGGGCTATTTCGCCTCCCTTACACACTGAGTGTTCTGCCTCATAAAACTGCCCCAACTCCCGCATGAAATGCTCCACCCCTAAGGAACTGGCTGCAATTAATTCATCTAGCTTTGCTAGCTGCTCGGGGCTGTGGCCTGGAGTCCTGTATGTCTCCTTATATTCAGCCCGCAGTTTGGAAAGATTCTTCCTAGCAATGTGATCCAGTCTGAATTTCATCCATTTCAGGAAGTAGTGTTTTTCCACTGGAGTGAGCTGCTCTAGTGATGCCTTAAATGTCCCCATCCCGCCCGTGAGATCACGCCCGTTCTGCTGGGTCCGTAACTCCAGCAATTCCCGCCTCAGCTGAGATTTATAATCCTCTGTGGGGATTTCCCCTTGCTTCTTCATTTGACAGAGTTCTCTTTCTACTTCAGCCAGGCGTTTACATGGGACCCCTTGGAGTGTCAGTGCTCTGCCTTTGTACTCGCCAACGTCCTCTATTTCCCCAGCGATTTCGTCTGCTCTCTTTCTCGCTTCCGCACATTCCTCGCAGTCCTCGTCTACCTGGAATCCTTGTTCACGCGCTGTCACAGCCATGTCCTCTATGCTCACTGTTCTCTGGGGCTGCTTCGTCAGGTGTGCTAAGGTGTCCTGCAGCCTTGTCACAAAGTCTGAATCGTTTGCAGTGTTATCCTTCACAAGCACGTGGGACTGGGTCAGCTTCAGCAGCGGGGCCAGTTCATTGAGGAATCCCTGTGTTTTACTGGTTATAGTACTTCTGGGGTTGAGTATGAGGTATAATTTTGGTCTCAAGCTCTGCAGTGATGATAGGAGTTTGTATTTTCTCTCGCTGATATGTTCAGTGAATATAAACACAGCTGAGGAGATCTCTGCCAGGAAGCGGAACTGCAGCTGGTGGGACTCAATGTCTCCTCGCAGGTTAATAACCGCAATGGGCTCCTGGAAAGGATCCGAACTCTCCCTCCCCCCGGGGAAATACCAGGAGATCTCTACCAACCCCTCTGCGATTTCCCGAGGGACGTTCCCAGACTCCATGTCCCGATGGATGAAGAAATCGTGCTGCTGCTGAGGGGGGCTCAGGACCTTGTTAAGGATTTTGGACTTGGACAAGCTGCATCTCCCCAGCCGCACGAAGGAAAAGGTTGGCAGTGACGTGAGCACCAGGTTCTCCTCCCTGAACCCCCGGCTCTCTCGCAAGGAGAGTGGCCTCCAGTTCCTCACGATGTCCCGCATGGCCCACAGCAGGAGTGTGCACGTGGAGGTGCCCAGGGCAGGCAGCAGCAGGGGGAGGGCGAATTGGCACATGGACATCTTCAGCAGGATCTCCTGCCGCAGGAACGTGTCTGAGCAGCACAGAACGGCACAGAGCACATCCAGGGGGTTCACGCACACGCTTGGGGCTGGGCTGCTAGGAGGAATAACGGCCAAGGGTTCCTCCCCATCCTTGCTGATCCCATCGTCACCTGGTGCAGCGGGTACCAGCCTTGTGCGTCTGGCCATCCCGTTCACAGCCATGACCTTCCTGAGGAAATGCCACGGGATCTCCCCTAACGTCCGAGGGTTACTCTCTTCTAACGTCTCCGTGTTAATTTCCAGGATGTCGTCCAGTATCAGCTTTCTGCTTTGGTGTCCCTCCAGTCCCAGGCGCACTAGGAAGTCCTGGAGCGATTTCCCTTTTCCTGCAAAAACCAATACACATGTTAGTGGTGATGTTTGCATTGTCTGTGTGCCCCTCTCTCCACCCGGGTACTTCTCTCGGTTCACTCAGCTCTGTTCTGGCTTCTGCCAAAGCTATTGATGATCCTGCTGCCAGTGTGACAATGTAACTTCCATGCTTCCTCCTCCTCTCATTTCTAGCGCCCACTGAATCAAAGGAATCTGCTAATCTCCTCTATGGAAATTCATTTCTGCCCAATACAGCAACTTCATGCCTGAGAATGATCCCCTTCCCATCCCCAGTTCTCGTTTAATCCAGAACTCTCACGTCCTCCCCTTGGGCTTGTTCCATTTTTGCCTCTCTGTAAAATAATTTTCCAACCTCCAGCTGATCTTTCCACACACCTCGTCCCAGACACTGAGGCAATAGGAGCCCCTAACTGACTTTTGTAGCATTCATTATTTTATACAACTCTATCCAAATATAACAGTGTCATGTATCCAGTACGGCGCTGTGACGGAGCAGGGGAGTTACATTGGGGATGGGGGACAGCCCTTGCAGGGAGATACCTGAGCCAGGAGAGGGGTTGGGAGAAGTGACACCTTCTGGCCGGGAGACTGGACAAAGGAAAGGAGAAGCTGGGGGGAGGGGAAGAGAGCGGCTGGAGGAGTTTTTCGTTTCAGTTTGGTGTTGGGTGTTGGAACACAGGAAACCCCAAGTCTCTGGGCTCTAAGCTCCCTGCCCCCCCCCCCCGAAGGACTTGACTGAGGGGTCCTGGTTGTACCTACAAGCTCTGTTGTGGACTGCGTTCCTATTGTCCAATAAACCTTCCGTTTTACTGGCTGGCTGAGAGTCATGGTGAATCGCAGGAAGCCGGGGGTGCAGGGCCTTGTGTCCCCCCACACTCCGTGACAACTGGTGTCAGCAGTGGGATCTACTGCACCCCGTGGACGGCGCTTCCTGCAGTAAGTGACTGGGGAGCAGTAAAACGAAGGGGGATTGATGGGGACCAGGTGTGCTGAAGAGTCAGAGAGAGACGGTTCAGGGGGCGATTAACCCCTGGGAGTGTGTGACCAGTGAGAAGGATTGTTGCAGTAACAGGGTCCCCCGGGGGATCGCAGCGAGCGGTCCTGGGGCGGAGGAGTCTGCAGCTCGACCCTGGCAGAGAGGTGGTGACCTGAAGAAGGGCTGGCACACTAGGGGTCCCCCGGGAACGGTGGAAAGCGGAGAGCACAGGCCAGCGAGTGGCCAGCAGGAAGATGTATGCCAAGTGGCTTAAGAGCGACCTGGTGGAGCTGTGCAGGCAGAGGGGGCTGCGCAGTGGGAGGTCCACCAAAGAACAGCTCATTGCCCAGCTGGAGGAGAGGGATCGCTTGGATGAACTGAGCCCTATCCCTGAGGGAAGCCGCCCGGCGGATGCAGCGTGGGCCCCGGGGCCTGACCTGGCTGGGAGGGGTCAGACTGCTGCCGAGGACATCCCGAGACCCTGCCTACCTATACCTAGGGGAGGGGTTGGGGGAAGTCCAGCGAATACTGAGGGCACCCTGATCCCGGCGGCCAGCAGGGGATTGTCCCAGCGGAGCTCCCCGTCCCGGGAGCGGATGCGACTGGAATATGACAGGGAGCTGAGACGGGAAGAGTTCGAGTTAAGGCAGCAAGAACTGAAGCAGGAGCGGGAAGAGAAGGAGAAACGACGTCAGCATGAGCGGGACCAACGTCAGCATGAGCTGGAACTGGCCAGGCTGAGGAGCAGTGGGGCCCCGGCTGCGGGGAGTGAGGGGGGACCCAAGACTGCAAAGAGCTTTGATAAGTGCTTCCTGGCCCAGCGTAAGGAGCAGGAGGACATGGATACCTTCCTGACGGCCTTTGAGAATACCTGCGAGCTGCTCCAGGTTGACCCTGCAGACAGGCTCCAGTTTCTCATCCCCTCACTGGACTCCACAGCCAGGGAGATGTACAGCCGACTGAAAGGGGCGGAGACAGGGGACTACGAACTGTTCAAAAAGGCCCTGCTCCGCGAGTTTGGGCTGACCCCTGAGATGTACCGGAAAAGGTTCCGGAGTCAGCATAAAACCCGTGAGGTCACATACCTACAACTGGCCAACTGGGCGCAGGGGTATGCCCGCAACATTGGGCACTGCTCATACAGCTGGGGCCCAAACTAAAGAAGACCTGCTTGCCCTATTTGTACTGGAGCACGTGTATGAGCAGTGCCCATCCGACCTGAGGTGATGGTTGATGGACCAAAAGCCAGAGAACCCGCAGCACGCAGGCCAGCTGGCCGACGAGTTTGTGAACAGTCAGGCAGGGGATAACAGGGAGGAGTCCCAAAGGAACAGTCCCACCACAACGCAGAGAGAGAGTCACCATGGGACCTCCCAGCGGGGAAATATGGAGAACCCCCAACAAAGGGGAACACCTGGCGTCAGGTCCATCTGACCCGCTCGAGGGGACCCACGGGACATGGGCTGCTATCACTGTGACCAGAGAGGTCACATACGGGCCCAGTGCCTCAGGCTCAGGGACAGACTGAGCAGACCGAACCCACAGAGGGTTGACTGGGTAGAGACCCAGCCAGACGCGGGGCAGCATTCCCAGGCAAGTGGGGCTGGACCGAGGAGTGCCAGGAGGCTCTCTGGGCGCTGAAGGAGGCTCTGGTCAGTGGCCCAGTTCTGGCAAACCCAGACTTTGACAAGCCCTTTATGGTGTTCACCGACGCCTCAGACACAGGACTGGGGGCGGTGTTAATGCAGGAGGATAAAAAGGGGGAGAGACACCCCATCGTGTACCTGAGCAAGAAGTTGCTACCCCGGGAGCAGAACTACGCGGCCATCGAGAAGGAATGCCTGGCCATGGTGTGGGCCCTCAAGAAACTAGAGCCATATCTCTTTGGGCGTCACTTCACCGTGCACACCGACCACTCTCCCCTGACCTGGCTGCACCAGATGAAAGGAGCCAACGCCAAGCTCCTGAGATGGAGCCTGCTCCTGCAGGATTATGACATGGACGTGGTCCATGTGAAGGGACGTGACAACCTGATAGCGGACGCATTGTCCCGGAGAGGGAGCCCTGAACTTCCCCAGGTCGCTGGGCAGAGTGACCCCGCTCAGTTCAGTCTTGAAGGGGGGAGAGATGTGACGGAGCAGGGAGCGGGGCAGATTTGACCTGGGAATGTTGCAGGGGGATTGCAGTGAGGAGGGGGACTTCCCTTGAAGGAAGCTACCTGAGCTGTAACCTGAGCCAGGAAGCGGGGGTGGGGAGAATGAACACCTTCTGCCCGGGAGACGGAACAAAGGAGAGGAGGAGCTGGGGGGAGGGGAAGAGAGCGGCTGGAGGACTTTTTAGTTTCAGTTTGGTGTTGGGTGGTGGAACGCAGGGAACCCAAGTCTCTGGGGTCTAAGCTCCCTGCCCCCCCCCAGAAGGACTTGATTGAGAGGTCCTGGTTGTCAGGGCCAGCTCTGGCTTTTTTGCCGCCCCAGGCGGAAAAACCTCCCCCCGTTCCCCCAGCGGGGAGCACAGCAGAGGAGGGCGCCGAGCCCGGCTGCGGGCCCCGCTCTCCCTGACCGGCCGGAGCGCTGGGAGGAGGGCAGAGAGCCCGGCCGGGGTCCCGCTCTCCCCGGCGGCAGGAATGCTGGGGGGAGGGCGGCGAGCCCAGTCGCGGCCCCGCTCTCGGGCCTGAGCGCCGCCCCCCTCCAGGTGCCACCCCAAGCACATGCTTGGTGGGCTGGTCCCTGGAGCTGGCCCTGCTGGTTGTACCTACAAGCTCTGCTGTAGACTGCGTTCCTATCGTCCAATAAACCTTTGGTTTTACTGGCTGGCTGAGAATCACGGTGAATCCCAGGAAGAGGAGTGTAGGGCCCTGACTCCCCGACTCTCCGTGACAGGCGCATACTGTCTGCACAATTACATTACAAACTGCAATAAAAATGCTACTTTGGTTGCAAAGTCGAGCCCATGCGACTTTCATCCAGCCCCCTTGTATGCATTATGATACAGCATTTCATTACAGGACCACAGACTGTTTTTCCACAGGCCCCCTGCTTCATTCCATGTGCAGCGTGTGCATCCTCCAATTTGCTCCATTACCCCAGAATGAAGAGACCCCCCTGCTCCGTGTTATCCCCCAAAATCTTTGCGTGCTGTTAGTTTGATAGTTGTTAATAGTTATACATTAGGATACACCTAGGAATCCCCACCCCCTTTTTTTTTCTATCATCTATTTCTGAGCCTTCCGGGTTTGCCCTGGCACCAGAACCAGGCTGGGCCAGGAACCCCACACAGCTGTGCATTGTGACCAGCCAGCCACCCAGAACTGGACGTGCAGAGCCACCGCGTCCTCTGCCCAGGGGAGACTCGTTCCCAGCTCGCTGGGCAGTGTGCAAAGCTTTCACAACCCGGACTCATCAGGCCTGTTAGCATCGGCTCCAGGCTCATCTCACTGGCTGTGCCACAGCCTGAACAGCCCTCAACAACATTCGCTCAGCTCTCAACTCCCATCCGGGCTTCAGCACCAGGCACCTCCTGCCGGGGCTAGAGAGCAGGGTCACCACAGACCCCCTCTAGTGCCGGGGCAAATAGCTGGGGCCATCAGCACTCACTCGGAGGGAGTGGGGGGAGGGCCTGTGTCTCCTACCTCCTGCTGCTGCATTTCCAGCACCACCTGCCAATACCACCACCCCCAGCTGCTCCTCTGGCCCCAACCCCCAGCTGGCACCAAGTCTTGCTGTCACACCATCGGCACCAAGCGAGGACCCCTGACGCTCATTGACCCTGTCTTTGGACCTTGGCACCAGTGCCTGGGTGGGGTTGGGGGTTGTGTTAACCAAACTGTGCTGTTATGGGTTGAGGGTAACACCGCCTTACGTTTGGGACGAAGGAAAGGATGTGCCGCAAGAGGCACTCACACACCCTCCTACACACACGTCTTCCACAAGGGTTGTGTAGCTCAGCACCAGGGAGTGTCTGCTCCCAAGTGTGTGACTGGACAGAGAAGCAAACTCCCTTTATCTCAACGGATCAGATATGAACAGCTGACACTTAACTCTTTATTCCCCTCATTTGAAACCACTGGCGTGTGCGTGTGTGTAGTCAGCCCCAGCCTGAACTCAGTATTTATGTAGGGGTTTAAAATAACACATTAATGAGCAGTGAGATGGCAAAACTCCTGGATGACCCAAAATTATGTAGGTTCAAGCCCAGAGAAAACAATGGGCAGCAGGATGGTGAATACAATGCAGTGTAACTAATTTTAAACTAAAAAGAGGACGGTCGAAACAACAGACTGGATTTCTACATAGAGTGCTTCCGTCGACGTGCAAAGGCTGAAATTGTGGAAAAGCAACATCACTTGCCACATAACCTCAGCCATGCTGAACACAACGCCATCTACAGCCTCAGAAACAACCCTGACATCATAATCAAAAAGGCTGACAAAGGAGGTGCTGTCGTCATCATGAATAAATTGGAATATGACCAGGAGGCTGCTAGACAGCTCTCTAACACCACATTCTACAGGCCATTATCCTCTGATCCCACTGAGGATTACCTAAAGAAACTACACCATCTGCTAAAAAAACTCCCTGACAAAGCACAGGAACAAATCTGTACAGACACATGCCTAGAACCCCGACCAGGGGTATTCTATTTGCTACCCAAGATCCATAAACCTGGATATCCTGGACGCCCCATCATCTCAGGCATTGGCACCCTAACATCAGGCTTGTCTGGTTATGTAGACTCTCTCCTCAGACCCTACGCTACCAGCACTCCCAGCTATCTTCGAGACACCACTGACTTCCTGAGGAAACTACAATCCATCGGTGATCTTCCAGAAAACACCATCCTGGCCACTATGGACGTAGAAGCCCTCTACACCAATATTCCACACAAAGATGGACTACAAGCTATCAGGAACAGTATCCCTGATAATATCACAGCTAACCTGGTGGCTGAACTTTGTGATTTTGTCCTCACCCACAACTATTTCACATTTGGGGACAATATATACCTTCAAGTCAGCGGCACTGCTATGGGTACCCGCATGGCCCCACAATATGCCAACATTTTTATGGCTGACTTAGAACAACGCTTCCTTAGCTCTCGTCCCCTAACGCCCCTACTCTACTTGCGCTACATTGATGACATCTTCATCATCTGGACCCATGGAAAAGAAGCCCTTGAGGAATTTCACCATGATTTCAATAATTTCCATCCCACCATCAACCTCAGCCTAGATCAATCCACACAAGCGGTCCATTTCCTGGACACTACTGTGCTAATAAGCGATGGTCACATAAATACCACCCTATACCGGAAACCTACTGACCGCTACACTTACCTACATGCCTCCAGCTTCCATCCAGGACACACCACACGATCCATTGTCTACAGCCAAGCTCTAAGATATAACCGCATTTGCTCCAATCCCTCGGATAGAGACAAGCACCTACAAGATCTCTATCAAGCATTCTTAAAACTACAATACCCACCTGCTGAAGTGAAAAAACAGATTGACAGAGCCAGACGAGTACCCAGAAGTCACCTCCTACAAGACAGGCCCAACAAAGAAAATAACAGAACACCACTAGCTGTCACCTTCAGCCCCCAACTAAAACCTCTCCAGCGCATCATCAGAGATCTACAACCTATCCTGAAAGATGATCCTTTACTCTCACAGATCTTGGGAGACAGACCTGTCCTCGCTTACAGACAACCCCCCAACCTAAAGCAAATACTCACCAGCAACCACACATCACTGAACAAAACCACTAACCCAGGAACCTATCCTTGTAACAAACCCCGATGTCAACTCTGTCCACATATCTATTCCAGTGACATCATCATAGGACCTAATCACATCAGCCATACCATCAGGGGCTCGTTCACCTGCACATCTACCAATGTGATATATGCCATCATGTGCCAGCAATGCCCCTCTGCCATGTACATTGGCCAAACCGGACAGTCTCTACGCAAAAGAATTAATGGACACAAATCTGACATCAGGAATCAAAATACTCAAAAACCAGTGGGAGAACACTTTAACCTGTCTGGTCATTCAGTGACAGACCTGCGGGTGGCTATATTACAACAGAAAAACTTCAAAAACAGACTCCAACGA
Source organism: Chrysemys picta bellii (assembly GCF_011386835.1). Taxonomy (NCBI): domain Eukaryota; kingdom Metazoa; phylum Chordata; order Testudines; family Emydidae; genus Chrysemys; species Chrysemys picta. Next base: position 1,034,971 of record NC_088794.1, read on the forward strand.
GAAACTGCTGAGCTAGAATTGATATGCAAACTAGACACAATCAACTCCGGTTTGAATAAGGACTGGGAATGGTTGGGCCATTACAAACATTGAAATCTATCTCCCCTTGTAAGTATTCTCACACTTGTTATCTAACTGTCTGTCTGTGCTGGGCTAGCTTGATTATCACTTCAAAAGTTTTTTTCTCTTAATTAATTGGCCTCTCAGAGGTGGTAAGACAACTCCCACCTGTTTATGCTCTCTGTATGTGTGTATATATATCTCCTCAATATATGTTCCATTCTATATGCATCCGAAGAAGTGGGCTATAGTCCACGAAAGCTTATGCTCTAATAAATTTGTTAGTCTCTAAGGTGCCACAAGTCCTCCTGTTCTTCTTTTTGCGGATACAGACTAACACGGCTGCTACTCTGAAACCTTATTTAGGAATGCTCATTTTCTCTGCCCAGGCCTGCTGCGCGGCTAGTGTGTGCGGGGAACCTGCAAACGTTGCCTTGGGATGCATTTCAGAGGAAGGTACTGTGGACCTGACTGATGCTCTATCTTCCCCTGTCTTGTTGTTGAGAAAGACTGTCCGATCTCCCTTCCTTAGTTCATTGCACACGTGGGTACTGAACGTTTCCACTCACAGGATACGATCAGATAACAGTTCAAACAGGGACAGCAGACAGCTCACTGGGTAGCTTGAGGCTAGTCCCAGTCCCAGACCTGTGTAGAACCCAGCGGTGGGGCGCTTACCTTCAGCCTCATTCTGCAGGGAAACCTCGTCCTCTTCACTGTAGCGTTCATGTGGAGCTGAAACCAAGAACACAGCCCTGAGCCAGAGTGTGGTGACCTGTCGCCGCACCGCGTGTTACCTGCGCTATTGCAGCCTTCGCGTAAAGAACGAGTCTCAGAATTCAGTGTCAAATACTTACCTCCATGCTCACGCTCCAGCAGGACATCCGTCTCTGCACCGTGCTGGTCATGTGGAGCTGAAACCAAGAACACAAATCTGAGCAATAGTGTGGTGACCCGTTGCTGCACAGTGTGTAACATGCGCTATTGCAGCCTTCATGTGACGGAGTCACAGAATTCAGCTCTGGGGTATTTACCATTGCAGTCTGTCTGCAGGCGAACCTCATCTTCTGCACTGTAGCATACAGGAGTATCTGAAATTAAGAGCATAACCCTGAGCCAGAACATGGTAACCCATTATCGTATGGTACAGTCAGACTGTGTTACACGCTTCCTGCAAAGAATGCTTCACAGCTCATCACTTGTGTTTGCCTAACTGCAGACTCTGTAGGTTACAATATTTCCTACAGGTAGCATCTGATTGCAGATCGTGCCCACTCTTGGCCCCGTGAAGTGACTGTCTCAGGGAAATTACCTGACTGACTATCCTAGAAGTATGAGGTATCGAAACCTGCCAGCAACTCCTCTGATGGACTCATTGAGGGATTGGTCCCCAGTGCGTTCACCTGGCTGCAGTGGGAAGCCTCTGAGTATCTTCTGGAAAAGAGCAGGTGGATTCCCTGCTCGCTAGTTCCCAGTGTTCCCTTTCCAGACCGATGGATGGGTCATGTACCAGAAGAAGACTTTGTCCTTATTGGTAAATTTGTCTAACAGCAGATCCATTAGTCTGAATCCTCTCGCCCTCCCCTCTTTGTAGACACATTATTAATTCCAACCCTCACAACTATCTCCTGGGCGGGTGATGTTTACGGGAGGGGAACATTTGGGTGCCCCACCTGCTCATCACTGGGCTGCCTACTCAGTGGTTCGTTATCCAGACAAATGGATCCCCTGGGAAGAAGAAGAAAAACGTAGCATGGACTAGTTCTCCACCGCTGTTACCTTTCTGAGAGCTCCGTCTTCTTCTCCGGTACATATAGACTCCAACACCTACCACAACCGTTACTACCACGCCTACGATGGCAAAAATCCAAGCGTTGCTGCGGCCAGAGCTCTCCGCCGCAGTCTTGTTCTCCCTCACCAAGGCTGCGTTTGGAGAGGTTAAAGGTAAGCTGTGGAGGGCTCAGGATACAGACTGTGATCAAATACTAGGCATGTGGGATCATTTCGCAATGGTACTGAAAAGACTTTGAGGACTGGATCTCCTGCCAGTGCATAGTCATTCAGGCCTGGCCTACGCTTCAAATTTAGTCAACGCAGCTTCGGCACTCGGGTGTGAAAATGCACAGCCCTGAGCGCTGCCGCTATGCCGAGCTAGCCCCCGGTGTAGATGCTGCTGGGCTGACAGATGAATGCGTCCCTCAACCTGGCTACCGTCGCTCAGGGAGGTGGCGCTCCACCAGTGACAGAAAACCCCTTCCATCGGCACAGGCTGTATCTGCACGACAGGGTTATTCTGACAGAGCTCCAGCACCCTGGCGATGTCACTAGTCCCCGTAGCATAGACATGGCCTCAGACAGCGGCAGGTGGGGAGTCTCCCGGGGAAGAGAGGACTCTATCACTCACCAGAATGAGCATGGAGTCCCTAGCCCGCATGGGAGAGGGAATGGCCCCATATGGTGTCAAAGTGTAAAAACACCTCTTTTCCCAGCAAGCCAGCCTTGATTCCTGGCAGCATCAGCTCAGCCCATCACAGAGAAAAACGGAGTCCCAGGAGCTCACTGCATCCTGGTTTTTCCTTCCGGACACAGCCTGCAAACCGCAACGTGCTGTTTGCTGTGGGCCGAGGTTAAAGTTCCTGCCACAACCTCCCCCTGGCAACTTTCAGACAAGCCACAGTTTGATCCTGTGCCCAAATGAAACCCTTCCCTGCCTTCCACCCCAGAGGTGGCTGCATGTCTGCGGTGCCCTGTCTACCCTGTGTATCAGGGAGGGTGCACCCCAGCGCTGGCCGAGGCTTGTCACTGTTACCTGTAACTCTCTCACAGACGCTCAGGTTCTGATTAAAGGGGGCGTGGATCAGAGAGCAGCAGAAGGTGCTGTCCTCAGGGCCGGTCACCACCAGGCGGCTCTGCACCTCGAACACTCCCTCACTGCCCCGACGAAGTTCTGCCGGCTCCGACTGGTTCAGCCTGTTTCTGTTCCCATCGTGCCATGTTATTTCAGCCTTGGGATAGCCCCCCCTGGACTTGCACTGCAGGGTCATCTCGCCCTCCTCCCAGGAAAGGAGTGTGACCTGGGGGGGTTCGTATGGCGCTGAAAAGCAAGATCTCTGGTTAGCCTTCGTGGGCACGGACCATTGAGCAGCCAACAACCTGATAGAGCCCAGTTCACGGCAGGGCTCAGCGGCAGTATCCTCCTTAAACCTCCGAGCCTGGCCAGTTCCTTGCATTGCATCCAGACAGCACGACGGACCAGCGCACCCCACCAGCTCCCGAGGAGCACTCAATGGTGCCGTCCTTGTTATTAGAATCAGGTCGAGTCTCGCTGCCTTGGAGAAGGGGTGACAGTAGCTCTTTCTGCAGAGTCACGCTCCTCTCACAAATGGAGCCCAGAGCACCCTGCAGACCTAGCTAACCCACCTCTAGTTTTGCTGCACTCGCTGGGCAGAGCATGGTCCGTTTACCTGACACATGGAGGATGACGCTCCCAATGACCACGTCCTGGCTGTTCACTATGATGCACCTGTATTCCCCGCTGTCTGACGGCCGCACCTGGCTGAGGTTCAGGGAGGCCACCCCTTCACTGAGCTCTTGGAGAAAGAGCTTCGTCCGACCCTTGAACTCCACCTCCTGGTCCTCCAGCCTGTCGGCCCCATCGTAGTAGCTGTGCACCACGGAGCCCTCCTCGTCTCGGAAGACGTGCCAGTGGATGCGGAGTCTGTTCAGCACAAAGTCTGAGGACAGCTTGAATCTGCAGCTGAGGGTGACGTCCTCCCCTGCTCTGGAGTGGATGTTTGATTTGTCACTCGGCTCTGGGAGAAGGAGAACGTGGTGTTATAGACTCCACACACGGCCGTGGGTTTGGTTTTATGTCCATGCCGGTATCGCTCTGTCACATACCACAGCCCCCTGGGCTCCTGCTTTGTAACTCACCCGATCCTGCAGTGACACATCCCAGGAGCACAGGAAACCAGACCACTCGTAGCATCTCTGGAGGACAGCACAGGGTACCGGGAGCCCTTGCTGTATTCCTAAAAGAGAGCGAATCGGCTTATGGACACGTTAACCCTTACAGCACTGGGGACAAGAACTGGTCTGCTGCCCTCAGCCAATTACACAGGGCAACTGAAGAGGAGGAAATTCATAGAACCGTAGCAACGTAGGCCCAGAAGGAACCTCAGTCGGATGTATGGTCCCGCCACCTGCCCTGAGGCAGGACTGAGTGTTATCTACAATACTTCATGCGCGGGTCCTTCCATTCCCATCCTCCCCCAGACAAGCACCTGGCCCCCAATTGCTCCACCCCAGTGAGATGCTGCATCCCCAGTCAATTCCCCTTTGCTTCATAAAATCATAGACTATCAGGGTTGGAAGGGCCCTCAGGAAGTCATCTAGTCCAACCCCCTGCTCAAAGCAGGACCAACTAAATCATCCCAGCCAGGGCTTTGTCAAGCCTGACCTTAAAAACCTCTAAGGAAGGAAACTCCACCACCTCCCTAGGGAACCCATTCCAGTGCTTCACCACCCTCCTAGTGAAGAACTTTTTCCTAATATCCAACCTAAACGTCCCCCACTGCAACTTGAGACCATTGCTCCTTGTTCTGTCATCTGCCACCACTGAGAACAGCCGAGCTCCATTCTCTTTGGAACCCCCCTTCAGGTAGTTGAAAGCAGCTATCAAATCCCCCCTCATTCTTCTCTTCTGGAGACTAAACAATCCCAGTTCCCTCAGCCTCTCCTCATAAGTCATGTGCTCCAGCCCCCTAATCATTTTTGTTGCCCTCCGCTGGACTCTTTCCAATTTTTCCACATCCTTCTTGTAGCGTGGGGCCCAAAACTGGACACAGTATTCCAGATGAGGCCTCACCAATGTCGAATAGAGGGGAACGATCACGTCCCTCGATCTGCTGGCAATGCCCCTACTTATACAGCCCAAAATGCCGTTAGCCTTCTTGGCAATGAGGGCACACTGTTGACTCATATCCAGCTTCTCGTCCACTGTAACCCCTAGGTCCTTTTCTGCAGAACTGCTGCCTAGCCATTCGGTCCCTAGTCTGTAGCAGTGCATGGGATTCTTTTCTGTCCTAAGTGCAGGACTCTGCACTTGTCCTTGTTGAACCTCATCAGGTTTCTTTTGGCCCAATCCTCTCATTTGTCTAGGTCCCTCTGTATCCTATCCCTACCCTCCAGCGTATCTACCACTCCTCCCAGTTTAGTGTCATCTGCAAACTTGCGGAGAGTGCAGTCCACGCCATCCTCCAGATCATTAATGAAGATATTGAACAAAACTGACCCCAGGACCGACTCTTGGGGCCCTCCGCTTGAAACCGGCTGCCAACTAGACATGGAGCCATTGATCACTACCCGTTGAGCCCGACGATCTAGCCAGCTTTCTATCCACCTTACAGTCCATTCATCCAGCCCATACTTCTTTAACTTGGCGGCAAGAATACTGTGGGAGACCGTATCTAGGGTGACCAGATGTCCCGATTTTATAGGGACAGTCCTGATTTTTTGGGTCTTTTTCTTATATAGGCTCGTATTACCCCCCACCCCCGTCCCGATTTTTCACACTTGCTGTCTGGTCACCCTAACCATATCAAAAGCTTTGCTAAAGTCAAGGAATAACACATCCACTGCTTTCCCCTCATCCACAGAGCCAGTTATCTCCTCACAGAAGGCAATTAGGTTAGTCAGGCATGACTTGCCCTTGGTGAATCCATGCTGACTGTTCCTGATCACTTTCCTCTCCTCTAAGTGCTTCATAATTGATTCCTTGAGGACCTGCTCCATGATTTTTCCAGGGACTGAAGTGAGGCTGACTGGCCTGTAGTTCCCCGGATCCTCCTTCTTCCCTTTTTCAAAGATGGGCACTACATTAGCCTTTTTCCAATCATCTGGGACCTCCCTCGATCACCATGAGTTTTCAAAGATAATGGCCAATCACATCTGCCAACTCCTTTAGCACCCTCGGATGCAGCGCATCTGGCCCCATGGACTTGTGCACGTCCAGTTTTTCTAAATAGTCCCGAACCACTTCTTTCTCCACAGAGGGCTGGTCACCTTCTCCCCATATTGTGCTGCCCAGTGCAGCAGTCTGGGAGCTGACCTTGTTCGTGAAGACAGAGGCAAAAAAATCATTGAGTACATTAGCTTTTTCCACATCCTCTGTTACTAGGTTGCCTCCCCCATTCAGTAAGGGGCCCACACTTTCCTTGACTTTCTTCTTGTTGCTAACATACCCGAAGAAACCCTTCTTGTTACTCTTAACATCTCTTGCTAGCTGCAACTCCAAGTGTGATTTGGCCTTCCTGATTTCACTCCTGCACGCCTGAGCGATATTTTTATACTCCTCCCTGGTCATTTGTCCAATCTTCCACTTCTTGTAAGCTTCTTTTTTGCGTTTAAGGTCAGCAAGGATTTCACTGTTTAGCCAAGCTGGTCGCCTGCCATATTTACTATTCTTTCTACACATCGGGATGGTTTGTTCCTGCAACCGCAATAAGGATTCTTTAAAATACAGCCAGCTCTCCTGGACCCCTTTGCCTTCATGTTATTCTCCCAGGGGATCCTGCCCATCTGTTCCCTGAGGGAGTCAAAGTCTGCTTTTCTGAAGTCCAGGGTCCGTATTCTGCTGCTCTCCTTTCTTCCGAAAGCTGACCGCTGCAGAGGAGCATGTGGCTCAGACAGAGACTTCTCTTAGGGGAGAGTCTAATGATAGAGAATCTCCAGGTTCTAGTCAGGAGCAGAGGATGGAGGAGGAGGATAATGTAAGGGCCAGATCAGATGAGAAACATTCACAAAAAAAAAGAATCCGACACACCAGAAAAGAGCAGACAAACAGTGACAAGTTTTTAAAGTGCTTGTACACAAATGCTAGAAGTCTAAAGAATAAGATGGGTGAACTAGAGTGCCTCGTGATAAAGGAGGATATTGATATAATAGGCATCACAGAAACCTGGTGGACTGAGAGCAATCAATGGGACACAATCATTCCGGGGTACAAAGTATATTGGAAGGACAGAACAGGTCGTGCGGGGGTGTGGGGGGAGAGTGGCACTATATGTGAAAGAAAATGTACAATCAAATGAAGTAAAAATCTTAAGCAAATCTCTATGGATAGAAATGTCATTCTCTAATAAGAATATAACATTAGGGATCTATTATCGACCACCTGACCAGGACAGTGATAGTGATGATGAAATGCTAAGGCAAATTAGAGAGGCTATCAAAATTAAGAACTCAGTAATAGTGGGGGATTTCAATTATCCCCATATTGACTGGGAACATTTCACTTCAGGACGAAATGCAGAGATAAAATTTCTCGATACTTTAAATGACTGCTTCATGGAGCAGCTGGTACAGGAACCCACAAGGGGAGAGGCAACTCTAGATTTAGTCCTGAGTGGAGCGCAGGATCTGGTCCAAGAGGTAACTATAGCAGGACCGCTTGGAAATAGTGACCATAATACAATAGCGTTCAACATCCCTGTGGTGGGAAGAACATCTCAACAGCCCAACACTGTGGCATTTAATTTCAAAAGGGGGAACTATGCAAAAATGAGGGGGTTAGTTAAACAGAAGTTAAAAGGTACAGTGACTCAAGTGAAATCCCTGCAAGCTGCATGGGCGCTTTTTAAAGACACCGTAATAGAGGCCCAACTTCAATGTAGACCCCATATTAAGAAACACAGTAAAAGAACTAAAAAAGAGCCACCGTGGCTTAACAACCATGTAAAAGAAGCAGTGAGAGATAAAAAGACTTCCTTTAAAAAGTGGAAGTCAAATCCTAGTGAGGTAAATAGAAAGGAGCATAAACACTGCCAAATTAAGGGCAAGAATGTAATAAGAAAAGCCAAAGAGGAGTGTGAAGAACGGCTAGCCAAAAACTCCAAAGGTAATAACAAAATGTTTTTTAAGTACATCAGAAGCAGGAAGCCTGCTAAACAACCAGTGGGGCCCCTGGACAATCGAGATGTTAAAGGAGCGCTTAAAGACGATAAAGTCATTGCGGAGAAACTAAATGGATTCTTTGCTTCAGTTTTCACGGCTGAGGATGTTAGGGAGATTCCCAAACCTGAGCCGGCCTTTGTAGGTGACAAATCTGAGGAACTGTCACGGATTGAAGTGTCACTAGAGGAGGTTTTGGAATTAATTGATAAACTTAACATTAACAAGTCACCGGGACCAGATGGCATTCATCCAAGAGTTCTGAAAGAACTCAAATGTGAAGTTGCAGAACTGTTAACTAAGGTTTGTAACCTGTCCTTTAAATCGGCTTCTGTACCCAATGACTGGAAGTTAGCCAATGTAACGCCAATATTTAAAAAGGGCTCTAGAGGTGATCCCGGCAATTACAGACCAGTAAGTCTAACGTCTGTACCGGGCAAATTAGTCGAAACAATAGTTAAGAATAAAATTGTCCGACACATAGAAAAACAAACTGTTGAGCAATAGTCAGCATGGTTTCTGTAAAGGGAAATCGTGTCTTACTAATCTATTAGAGTTCTTTGAAGGGGTCAACAAACATGTGGACAAGGGGGATCCAGTGGACATAGTGTACTTAGATTTCCAGAAAGCCTTTGACAAGGTCCCTCACCAAAGGCTCTTACGTAAATTAAGCTGCCATGGGATAAAAGGGAAGGTCCTTTCATGGATTGAGAACTGGTTAAAAGACAGGGAACAAAGGGTAGGAATTAATGGTAAATTCTCAGAATGGAGAGGGGTAACTAGTGGTGTTCCCCAAGGGTCAGTCCCGGACCGATCCTATTCAACTTATTCATAGATTCATAGATTCTAGGACTGGAAGGGACCTCGAGAGGTCATCGAGTCCAGTCCCCTGCCTGCATATTCATAAATGATCTGGAGAAAGGGGTAAACAGTGAGGTGGCAAAGTTTTCAGATGATACTAAACTGCTCAAGAAAGTTAAGTCCAAAGCAGACTGTGAAAAACTTCAAAAAGATCTCACAAAACTAAGTGATTGGGCAACAAAATGGCAAATGAAATTTAATGTGGATAAATGTAAAGTAATGTACATTGGAAAAAATAACCCCAACTATACATACAATATGATGGGGGCTAATTTAGCTACAACAAGTCAGGAAAAAGATCTTGGAGTCATCGTGGATTGTTCTCTGAAGATGGCCGCGCAGTGTGCCGAGGCGGTCTAAAAAGCAAACAGGATGTTAGGAATCATTAAAAAGGGGATAGAGAATAAGACGGAGAATATATTATTGCCCTTATATAAATCGATGGTACGCCCTCATCTCGAATACTGCGTACAGATGTGGTCTCCTCATCTCAAAAAAGATATACTGGCACTAGAAAAGGTTCAGAAAAGGGCAACTAAAATGATTAAGGGTTTGGAACGGGTCCCATATGAGGAGAGATTAAAGAGGCTAGGACTCTTCAGCTTGGAAAAGAGGAGACTAAGGGGGGATATGATAGAGGTCTATAAAATCATGAGTGATGTGGAGAAAGTGGATAAGGAAAAGTTATTTACTTATTCCCATAACACAAGAACTAGGGGTCACCAAATGAAATTAATGGGCAGCAGGTTTAAAACAAATACAAGGAAGTTCTTCATGCAGCGCACAGTCAACTTGTGGAACTCCTTGCCTGAGAAGGTTGTGAAGGCTAGGACTATAACAGCGTTTAAAAGAGAACTGGATAAATTCATGGTGGTTATGTCCATTAGTGGCTATTAGCCAGGACGGGTAAGGAATGGTGTCCCTGGCCTCTGTCTGTCAGAGGGTGGAGATGGATGGCAGGAGAGAGATCACTTGATCATTGCCTGTTAGGTTCACTCCCTCTGGGGCACCTGGCATTGGCCACTGTCGGTAGACAGGATACTGGGCTAGATGGACCTTTGGTCTGACCCGGTATGGCCGTTCTTATGTTATGTTCTTATGTTCCTTGTGTCAGGATCCTGAACTCGACCATCTCATGGTCACTGCCTCCCAGGTTCCCATCCACTTTTGCTTCCCCTACTAATTCTTCCCGGTTTGTGAGCAGCAGGTCAAGAAAAGCTCTGCCCCTAGTTGGTTCCGCCAGCACTTGCACCAGGAAATTGTCCCCTACACTCAGGGCCGGCTCCAGGCACCAGCTTAACAAGCAGGTGCTTGGGGCGGCCAAGGGAGAGGGGCGGCACCTGTGGCAATTCGGGGGCTGCAGGTCCCTCGCTCCCTCTAGGAGCAAAGGACCTGCTGCTGAACTGCCACCGCCGATCACGGCTTTTTTTTTTTTTTTTTTGCTTGGGGTGGCAGAAATGCTGGAGCCGGCCCTGCCTACACTTTCCAAAAACTTCCTGGATTGTCTGTTCCCGCCCACCTCCCCTCTTCAGCCTCCGGCTCATCTCCCAGCTCCACTATTCCCACCTGCCGGTGCACTTCTGTCCTGCTGCCTCTGGGCCGCCTTGGGCTGTCTTGTCTCTGGATGCGCTGATTTCCACACACTCGCAGCCCAATGACCTTAAAGAAACCCGTTTTGTTCTTCTTTTATTTATGGGGAAATTAGCCCATTTTAGGTGCCAGGGCCAAAGTCTAAAGCAGATGGGAATATCTCCCTATCAGAGAAAGAGTGGCTACACTTGCTAGTTTGGGCTGCATTATCTGTGTCTCCAGAGGTCTCAACACCATACAGCAGTAAGCTACATCCACAGTTTTTAATATAAAAAATTTTCTTCCCATTCACATTAATTTTTATGGAGAATGGATACAGTATATCATTACAATCCAACTTCTATTTTACTGTTATTAAATCATTTTAAAACAACATGAAGATGCAGCTATCTGGAAAGTCCAGAGCAAAGTGCTAAGGATAATTACTCTCCTGATTTAGATAAAACTTCTATGTCCTGCAGTTACAGTGTACTTTCACCCACTGGTGCAGGGGAGACGTCATTACTTAGGAGAACAGCTAGTCAGCAGCTGTGGCGAATATTGCCTAGAAAACTCACCAGCCTTCAAAACAGGATATGATCAATGACTAAATACTGAGGGGGGATGTCTAGCAGGAGTTGCAGGGTTCAGGATCTCTTCTTAGTTAACATCTTCGTTCGGGATCTGGAAGAAGGGGACAAACAACCCTTAAAATACAATTCACCGTTGATATTTGTAACCACGCCTCTTACTGTTCAGGTTGCTCGGCTCAGCGGCTCTCAACCTTTCCAGACGACTGTCCCCCTTTCAGGAGGCTGATTGGTCACGTTCCCCAAGTTTCACTTCACTTAACAACTTGCTTACAAAATCGGACATGAAAATACACAAGTGTCACAGACACTGTTACCGAACAGTTGCTGACTTTCTCATTTTTACCATATCATTCTAAAATAAATCCATTGGCCTAGAAATATTGTGTAGTACACAGAGCAGCATAAACAAGTCATTGTCTGTATGAAATTGAGTTTGTACTGACTTCGCTAGTGCTTGTTATGTTGCCTGTAGTAAAACTAGGTAAATCTCTAGATGAGTTGCTGTACCCCCTGGAAGACCCCTGCCTACCCCCAGGGTACCATCCCCCTGGCTGAGAACCACTGGCTCAGCTCCCCTTTTCCATAATACTGTTTGATGAGGGATATTGCAGCCTGCTCAGTTCCACAGACCTTGTATCTCGCTGTGGGGAGCCCCCTGCTCCCCATTAGGGTCACATGCTTAACTCTCAGTTCCAGACACTTTCAGTCCTGGAGCAGGAAGGAATGGGGAGGAAATACGGCTACACCAGGGCAAGAGAGAGGACCCACGCCCTGTATTGTGGCAATGCACATACACCAGGTGACAGAGGTAAGGCAGAGCAGGTAACATTAACACTGGCATTTCTGAACTCTGAATACGCAACCACCAACCGTACCACTTCTACATGGGGTTTCGGAACAGAGGAGAGCGGGTTTATGTCAATAAAACACCGGAAGTTACTGAACAGAGAGAAACAACAGAACCATCTTTGAGACCGAGCCAGCAAAGTAGCTCAAAGGGTGACCATACACCCCACTTTGGCTGGGACAGTCCCTTTTCTAAGCCCTGTCCCGGCCGTTCTGGCTTTTTTGGCCAAAGTGGGCATTTGTCCTGTTTGCGCTTACCAATCTGATCAGTTGGGAACAGCAAACGGGACAAATGCCAACTTTTGTCAAAAAAGTGGGGTGCGGGGTGGAGGAACGTGAGGGGGATGAGCAGCGATGCCAGCCCCACACAGGGGGGAAGCAGGGCTCAGCGAGGCAGGCAGAGCTCGGGCGAGCAGCAACTCCAGCCCTGCACAGGGAAGGGGGTTTGGGCAAGCGGCTCGGGCCAGCCCCGCAGGCAGGGTGGGAGCTTTGGCGAGTGGTTTGGGCCAGCCCCAGAGAGTGTCCCGTTTTCCATTTGGGAAACATGGTCACAGTACTCATCTTGAATTTCCATCTCCACATCTGTTCCATGGTCCAAAATATGAAACGAGCGACTTACCTACAGACTGCAGGGTCCTGGGGGGTGTTGGAGCAGCAGATCTAGTTCCAAAACACGGAGAGCTGCTTTGTATTTAAACACTTTATTTCCTTATGCACTTATAGTTAATTACTGACAAAATGCAAAAGTGAAACTACCTTGTGACCTTTAGACTCTAGGTACTTTGTATACACCCTTTGCCTGCTGATCGCTTTTTCATGTATTCACTCACAGAAACATGCCCATTTCCCAGCAGGTGGTGATGAATACTGGAGGTGGATGGGAGGGAGGTCAATGGATACTGGGATACGGGTGCAGAGGTAACGCTGGCCCGGCCCGAGGTGGTGGCCCCAGATCAGGTGGTGCCCAACACCTACCTGACCCTGACGGGGGTGGGCGGGACCCCAGTCAAAGTGCCCATGGCGAGGGTACACCTGAAAGGGGGGGCCAAGGAGGGCCCCAAGGATGTGGGGGGTACACCCGTATTTGCCCACTGAGGTGTTGATGGGGGAGACCTGGAGAACTGGCCAAGCAACCCCCAGGGTGCCCTGGTTGTGACCCGCAGTCAGGGCCGGCGAGGGGCACTGCGCCCTGGCCTGGGGGGGGGTGCCTTGCCTGAGGCGCAGGACCCTAACCTGGTGGGGAGGGAACACCCAGGGACACGGCTCAGGGAGGCTGCAGCTTCAGACCCAGTGGGCGAGAAAGAGCAGGTGGCCATCCCTGTCCCAGCTGCTGAGTTCCAGGCCGAGTTGCAGAAAGATCCCTCCTTGCGGAAGATAAGGGACCTGGCCGACCTCAATGCGGTACAGACCATGGGACGAGGTGGCCGGAAAAGGTTCCTGTGGGAGAAGGGGTTCCTGTACCGAGAATGGGCTCCCCTAGGGAAAATGGAGTCAGGGGGGATCAGGAGGCAGCTGGTGGTACCCCAGAAGTATCGCCGCCAGCTGCTGTGCCGGGCCCATGACATTCCCCTCTCAGGGCACCAGGGAATCCTTTTGTAGGAGCAGCAGTGATCTGTATCTTCTGAATAACCTGTATGCTCAAAAGGTCTGTTACACTCCCTGCCCCCTTGTCTCCTCTCCCTCTTTGAATACCTGTGAAGTGGATCCCCCCCCCCCCGCCCCGGAATGCTGGTGGGGTGAATGGGCTGGTTGAACAGCTGGAAGATCAGAAGAGCTCCCAGGTAGACAAGGTGTCTGGGACTCTGATTAGGCAGCGCGCACACACCCAATGCATGGACACTGCCTGAGGTGGAGGGTGACCAACCAGACGCGGCCACGTCATCTCTAGTTGCGGGCCATGAGGAGCAGGCCCTTAAAAGGGGAAGGGGCCATGTGCTCGGCAGTGCGCTCACAAGCTTGTACCTCCCGTGAAGGCCCTTCGCCAGGACCACCTGGCCAGTGGTTCGCCGCGTTGCATTCCATCGTGCCTCGGGAAAACTTACCTTCATCGCGCCGTCCATCGCTGTGCTGTGGGACACTTACCTTGAAGAATCCTGACATCTCCAGTACCGTGCCTGTCTGGGAGCAACAGAGGGTCCTGTGGCACCTTTGAGACTAACAGAAGTATTGGGAGCATAAGCTTTCGTGGGTAAGAACCTCACTTCTTCAGATGCAACATCTGAAGAAGTGAGGTTCTTACCCACGAAAGCTTATGCTCCCAATACTTCTGTTAGTCTCAAAGGTGCCACAGGACCCTCTGTTGCTTTTTACAGATTCAGACTAACACGGCTACCCCTCTGATACTCGACACCATGTCTGGGAGCGTGACCCCCCCGCTTTCTTTTGAGCTTAGCTCTCAGTATAATAAACGTGTTGCTTTCTGCCAAACTCTGGTCGGTCATTAGTCCTCCCTAAGCTTATTAGGTGGCCCAATTTTGGGTAACAAATCCAGAATACTAGGCAGAGGCTGCTACAGAACTTTTACTGGCCTGGAGTCTTTACAACTGTCCAACAGTATTGCAGGTCCTGTGCCCCCTGCCAGAGGGTGGGGAAGGCCCGGGACAAGGGGAAGGCAGCGTTGAGACCTTTGCCCATCATAGAGGAGCCTTTCCAGAAGGTGGCCATGGACATAGTGGGACCTCTCAGCAAGACGACCCGGTCTGGGAAGAAATACATCCTGGTGGTGGTAGATTTCGCCACCCACTACCCTGAGGCAGTGCCCTTATCGTCCATTGAAGCAGACACTGTGGCGGATGCGCTGCTGACCATTTTCAGCCAAGTGGGTGTAACGATGCTGGTCTTGGTGGGACCCAACTGAGAGTGCCAATTCAGAACAAATTGCTTGAAGCAGGGCAGTTACAGCCCAAGGCTGGGGGTTTTTCCACCTCTAAGGCACCAAACCAGCCAGACTAAGGGGACTTTGGTCTCACCCCACTGGCTAACCACAAGTCACACAAGCAATTCCCTTAGACACTCCAGTTTCCCAGTATTGCCACCAGTGCCACTCATTATGGGGACAAATGGTTATGAAAACCAATACCCCAGTAAAATAAAAACGGTTTTCTCGATCCCAAAGGACCAAGCCCCAGACCCAGGTCAATATACAAGTCAGATCTTACCCACAAATCACGCTGCTGCCAATCCTTTAGAATCTAAAATCTAAAGGTTTATTCATAAAAGGAAAAAGATAGAGATGAGAGTTAGAATTGGTTAAATGGAATCAATTACATACAGTAATGGCAAAGTTCTTGGTTCAGGCTTGTAGTAGTGATGGAATAAACTGCAAGTTCAAATCAAGTCTCTGGAATACATCCCCCGCTGGGATGGGTCCTCAGTCCTTTGTTCAAAGCTTCAGCTTGTAGCAAAGTTCCTCCAGAGGTATGAAGCAGGATTGAAGACAAGATGGAGATGAGGCATCAGCCTTATATAGTCTTTCCCAGGTGTAAGAACACCTCTTTGTTCTTACTGTGGAAAATTACAGCAAAATGGAGTCTGGAGTCACATGGGCCAGTCCCTGCATACTTTGCTGAGTTACAAGGCGTATCTGCCTTCTCTCAATGGGTCCATTGTATAGCTGATGGTCCTTAATGGGCCATCAAGCAGGCTAGGCAGAGCTAATCTCAGCTTGTCTGGGATGTCACCCAGAAGCATAGCATAAGTTTGCCATACAGACAGTATAGAGCCAATATTCATAACTTCAACTACAACACTGATACACACATATAGACAGCATAATCATAACCAGTAAACCATAACCTTGTCCTAGACACCCCATTTGACCCCCTTTATACAAGATTTGGTGCCACAACAGGACTTTGGTTGCAACAATGATCTATACGGTCCCAGTTCATGTCAATAATGTCACAGTGGGGTTCCCGAAGGAAGTCTTGACAGACCAAGGATCCAACTTTGTGTCAGCCCTACTCCGGTGCTTGTGGGAGAAATGCGGGGTCCAGCACATCTGGGCCTCAGTGTATCACCCCCAATCTTACGGGCTGGTGGAGAGGTTCAATGGGACGCTAAAAATGACGCTAAAAACATTTATGAACCAGCACCCGCAGGACTGGGACAAGTACTTACCTCACCTGTGTTCGCGTACAGGGAGGTACCCCAGGAGTCTACTGGGTTTTCGCCTTTCGACCTGTTATGTGTGTAACCCTTCTGCCCATCTAAGTTGGCAGCAACAAGGGCCGGGTTCTGTATCTAGGGGTTCCGTTTCAATAACGCAATGCAAAACCGGCTCAAGCCCCCACCCAGTGACCTGGGACAATTACATACCACCCCCTGGGCACCTCTAAGAGGCAATACTTCCCCTCTCGCAAGCACGGAGTCTGAGTGTAACAGAAAATGTTTAATAACATGAGGTAAACAACATCAGCATTAAATGGAAAAAAACACCACAACTAGAGTTTTTAGACCAAACCATGAGCGAAGACCCACCCCAGCAAATTGGGCCGTGTCCTCTCCCGTTGGTTCTTGAAACCAGCGACCCAAGAATCACAAAAGTCCCAAAAGTCCGACAACCCCCCAAAGTCTCTGTCCATGATCAGTGCAGCCCCAGAGTTCAAGGGGGGGGGGTGAGCAGGGTGTTAAGGGGCACCTTACGTGATCCGAGGCCAACCGGCTGCTTCTCCGTGGGGTTCCACTGCAGCCTTCACCACGAACTGCTCCACTCCACCCGCAGTCCCACGAACTGCTCTGGCAGCTGCTCCGCTCCGCTCACCGACCTGTGAGCCGCGCTGCTCCGCTCCGCTCACCGACCTGTGAGCCGCTCCGCTCCGCGACCTGTGAGCCGCTCCGCTCACCGACCTGTGAGCTGCACCGCTCCACTCCGCTCACCGACCTGTGAGCTGCTCCGCTCCGCTCCGCTCCAGCCGTCCCTTGGGCCGCTCCCACAAGGCTCTGCTCTGCTCTGCTCTGCTCTGCTAGCTGCTCCTCCAGCCGCTCCGCTCACCGACCTGTGAGCCGCTCCGCTCCGCTCCGCTCACTCCCCGCTAAGCTAAGTTAGCTTAGCTATAGCTTCAGGCTCCCCCACTAGTTAACACAGCCTCAGTGATCTCAGCTCTTAAATAGCTTTAGCTCTTTTGTGATTTCAGCTCTTAGTGATTTCAGCTAGTAGTAGGGGAGCCCCAGTGCTGGTGCACTATTGGCCCAAAGCAAACTCAGCTCAGCAGTTTGTAACTAGACTCCTAAGGGAATCAAAGTTAGCTCTGACATTCAACAGTGGAGAGAGGAGGTAGTGCAATTGGTGTTTCAACCCCCTTGGGGAGGGGGCCACACCATCAGGTACAAATACCTGTCCCCATCCTCTCTCAATTCACTGGGTTTTGTAACCCATGCCCCTGGACAAGCAAATGCTACTTAGGTAATGGTGAATGACTCACTCAGTCCTTCTGTCATACAACAGTTCCACTGGCCTTGATTCACAGAATCAGGGTAACAAAACTTTATTCTTCCTGCCCCAATAACAGAGAAACTGGGGATCCCACACCAGCCAAAGTAACCACTTTGAGTTGCTGTGGTTTCATGCCAGGCGAGTGGGTGTGCCTATGCAAACAAGATCAGCCCCTGGAGTTCTTTTCCACCCTCGCCATCATTCACCACCAGATGTCAGGGTAGAGCTCATCCTGACTCTGCTTACATCCTCCCCCCAGCCGAAAATTTGTCGTCCCGACAAATCATACTCCCTATTATAACAACTCACTGGTTCCCTCCAAAGGGCCTCAGATAGCCCACTCTAGCTTCCACAAGCCTGTGTGCTAAACATATTGGTTCCTCACTAGTTACCCCAGGTGCATCATAAGTCAACCGTTTTACTGGTCTTATTACCCTGTCTCGTCTATTGAGAATCTCTGTTGCCGTGGTGGGCGGGACAGCCTCTTGACCGATGGATGGAGAGGTTTCCTTTGAGGGTCCCTCGGCTACTGGCATAGGCCCCTGCATTTCTAGTTCTAACAGTGGAGGGTCCAAGGTGCCCAGGACATCCTCCACCTGTATGTCTCCACTGTCCAATAACCTGGGTGTGTCATCACATGGGGGTCCCACCAGTGGCTCAGGGGTGTCAGGAATGGGCCTAAATACTTCTGCCATGGGGTTTAGGGTGGAAGAAGAGGAGCTCTCTGTTGATTCAGCCGATCGAGACTGAAATCTTGTCTCCATCCCAGGGTACACCATGGTTGTGTCTTCCTCCTCAGACTCACTCTCAGATGTGCTGCATGGGGGTAGGTTAGCTGCAGGGGGCTGGCTGTCCACGTTGGAGGGCGGCTTTGGTCCAGCACCTTCGTTCTGCCCAGTTGCCCTGTTGTGGCCCATCTCATACGGGGTGCCTACCAATTCCCCCACAGGGAGCAAAAGGTTTCTATGCACTGTCTTTGTCTGCCCTGGACCCTCTTCAGGTTTGATCTTGTAGACCGGCAGGTCTCCTAGCTTTTCCATCACCAAGTAAGGTATTGCCTTCCATCTGTCGGCTATCTTGTGTTTGCCAGCAATACCCAAATTTCGCAGCAGAACTCTGTCCCCCGGCTGGAGTTCTTGCAGACGTACCCTAGCATCATATCGATGTTTGTTGCGGTCGGCGTTCTTCCGAGCCGCAGATGTAGCTAAGTGATAAGCATCCCGCAGCTTTTCTCTCAGTCGGGATACATATTGCTGATGAGTTTCATAGCTATCTCCATCCTCTGATACACCAAAGCACAGGTCTATGGGTAATCTTGGTTCTCGTCCAAACATTAAGAGATATGGGGTGACTCCTGTAGCATCATTCTTTGTGGCATTGTAGGCGTGCACCAGATATGCAACATGTTGGCTCCAGGTTGCTTTCTGCTCTGGTCGCAAAGTCCCCAACATATCTAATAGGGTTCGGTTGAACCTCTCTGGCTGAGGATCACCTTGCGGGTGATAAGGCGTTGTTCTAGACTTCTTAATTCCCGCTATCCTCAGCACCTCCTTCAGAAGATGACTCTCAAAGTCCCGCCCCTGATCCGAGTGTATCCGGGCTGGAAATCCATAAACTGAGAAATATTTCTCCCACAGTACTCGAGCAACCGTGGTGGCCCTCTGATCACGCGTGGGATATGCCTGCGCATATCGTGTATAATGGTCAGTCACTACTAGAATGTTCCCAATATTCCTCTTGTCTACTTCTAAAGACAAGAAATCGATGCATACCAGTTCCAAAGGTTTGGTGCTGGTGATGTTCTTGAGATATGCAGCCCTCGTGGGCAGAGTTTTCCTTTGAACACATCGAGCGCAGGTCTCACATTTCCTGCGAACATCTTCAGCCATCCGAGGCCAATAGAATCTACTACGAAGAAGTTCCAGGGTCCTCTCCATCCCTAAATGTCCAAAGTCATCATGCAGGGCCCTCATGGCCAGGGCTCTGTACTCTTTTGGCAGCACTAGCTGTGCTCGTTGCTTTTGTAAAGGGTCTGTGGTCACTCGATGTAGCACTCCCTGAATCAGTTTTAGTTTGGTCCATTCTCTCAATAGTAGTTTACCCTCCGGGTTAGGTGGGACAACCACAGCTGGGCTTCGCCCCTCCCTTTTGGCAAGTAGTGTATCACGAATGCCAATATCTTGCAGCTGGGCTTCCTGCCAGTCAGCCGCATTGAGCATGGGCAAAGGAGATTGGTCCAACGCAATATAGTTCACTGAAGCAGAAGGCACGCATTCAGGGGGCAGGCCCAAAGCTTCTGCAGCACATCCATGAAGACTCTCATGGGACTCTGGCTCCCGGCGACTCACACTGCAAATAGCCCTCACTCCATCTGTGGGTATCACAGCAACTCCTGGTGCCTGTGGACGCCTGGACAATGCATCTGCATCTACATTGCTTCTCCCTGATCGGTATTGAATGCTGAAGTCATAGCTAGCCAAAGCGGCCACCCATCTTTGCCCTGTAGCATCCAGCTTAGCACTTGTTAACACATAGGTCAGTGGGTTGTTGTCTGTCCACACCTGGAACTGAGCACCATATAAGTAGTCTCGAAATTTCTCAGTGATGGCCCATTTCAAGGCCAAGAACTCCAGCTTGTGGGTGGGATAGCGAGTTTCACTATCAGACAGTCCTCGGCTGGCAAAGGCTACAGGTTTACGTCTTCCTTCCACTTCCTGGTACAGTACTGCTCCCAGACCCTCCAAACTGGCATCAGTATGCAGGATAAATGGCTTGCTTGGGTCAGCAAAGACTAGGACTGGAGCATGAGTTAGGCAAGTAATGATTTCTCGAAAAGCCCTTTCACATCTCTCATCCCACCGTGGCCCAAATGGTTCGAAGGGGCCATAGTGTCTCTGCACAGGAGGCTTTGGGGACCTTCCCTTATTCTTGGTCTTAGATTTGTTCCTGCTGGACTGGTATCCCCTGGTAAGATCATTCAGAGGTTTTACAATCGTAGCATAGTTTTTCACAAATCTGCAATAGTAGCCACTAAACCCAAGAAAGGTCTTGAGTTCTCTGTAGTTACTTGGACATGGCCATGTAGTGAGGGCTTCTATTTTATCGGGATCAGTACTCACACCCTCTTGGGACACGATGTGACCCACATACTTCACTGAGGTCCTGCAGAACTGGCATTTGTCAATTGAAAGCTTCAAACCATAATCCTCTAACCTATCAAGCACTTTAAGAAGTCTTTCTTCATGCTCCTCCAAGGTTCTTCCAAACACTATCAGGTCATCCAAATAAACTAACACTTGCAGTAAATTCATGTCTCCCACAACTTTCTCCATAAGACGTTGAAATGTGGCAGGTGCTCCAGAGATCCCTTGGGGCATGCGTTCAAACTGATAAAACCCTAATGGGCAGATGAAGGCTGTCTTCTCCTTATCTGCTTCACCCAGAGGGATCTGGTAGTATCCACTCCGAAGATCCAACACAGAGAACCACTGGCTTCCCAGCAAACAGTCTAAGGCATCTTGGACTCGAGGCATTGTGTACTGGTCAACCACAGTACGCCGGTTTAGGGTGCGGTAGTCAATACACATCCGGATTTTCCCATTCTTTTTACGGACCACCACAATGGGTGAGGCATATGGGCTGCGGGACTCTGTAATGATGCCATTCGCAGCCAGCTCCTGAAGATGTTGTCGCACATCTTCCATCTCGGAGAGGGCAATCCTCCTAGATCTCTCCCTGAAAGGTCGAGAGTCATGTAGTCTGATGTTGTGCTCTACTCCTTTTGCACATCCCACATCCCACTCATGCAATGAGAACACCTTGGATCTTTCACAAAGTTTCCTCCTCAGGCGATCTTTCCACTCCTCGGACAACGGTGAATCTCCAAAGTCAAACTTTGCAGGGTCTATTGGCGGAACTTGAGTCTCACACTGGGGTTTTACAATTGATTCAGGCTCAAAGAGATCCGCTATCTTTTGTCCTTGCTTCACAACAACATCTCGACTTGTTTCATTAGCAATCAGTATAGTCACCTTTTCCTGGGCTTCAGCAGGTAGGGTTATGACTCCACTGGGGACCAGCACTCCTTCCGGGAGCTCTCCTTCAACCGGCTGCTCTACCATTGCTAATGCCCCTTTACTGCCTTTCAGCCGAGTACTCATGACAAGCACTTCTTGCTCCGTCCTTGCAGGCACTACTAACGGGGTTGTGCCCATGTACTTCAGTGCCCCAATCGGTAGCTCAGATGTCTCCTTTTTAGCACCCTCAATCTTCCTATAGGCTTCAGCACAAAGCGTATGGATCATCAGGGTATTCAGGTACTGGTCCCCAGCCCGTCGTCTGCAGTAATCCGCGAGCACCTTGAAGAGACTGGAGTTGGTCCCTATCAGCACAGACACATCAGAGGTCCCTTTAGGGTCAGGGCATATTAATGCAGCTGTGTCCACCTCTTCTCTTACCCCAGCAACCTCCTCTGGGAATTCCAGGTGCACTATGACATACCCTTGGTAGGGGTATTCATCCATGCTGAGGCCACACAGACCAACGCCAGTCAGTGGCTGTATAGGCAGGTGCCTAAGCATTTGTTGGTAGAATGACTGAAATATAATAGTCACTTGAGATCCAGTGTCAAGCACGGCTTTACACTCCACCCCTTCAATCTTCACCATGACCTCTGCTCGAGGCCCTATCAGTCCTGCGGGGATCCCAGCTGGACAGTCTTTTCTGGGGGAATCTTCAAATCCTGCAGGCCTGGGTGGTCCCCGTCCCCGGACTCTCTGGCAGCTACCGGATCTCTCCCAACTGATCCTCAGCTTTCCATACACTAAGGAGGGGTTTTCTTCATTATGGCACTTGGCAGCACTGTGTCCATCTTGACCACATCGGTAGCAGAAGAATTGTCCTTTCCCTCTTCGCCCAGATGGGATGGTGGCTCTAAATGCTGACTTCTCCATCGCCACGGTCAGAGGCTCCTTATTCCCGGAAGTCTTAGCTTGGTCAATGGTGCTTTGCAGTTCAGCTATCCGTTCTGTCAGGACCTGCACTTGTTGGGCAAGTTCCTCTGTGGTGCTCACCATCAGTACACTGGCCATTTGCAGTGGTGTTGTGCCGGCTGGCTCCAATGTTTGGGCTTCCCAAAACTCGCTGGCAGCCTGCCTTTCTTCCTCTTCTCTGACCTCCTTTATCAGCTGGGAATAACTTGGGGGATGTTCCCGTCGTTCTCTTAGCCGGAGATGGAGTAGAATCGGGTTCTGATACTGAGCTCCTCTTACAATTTGAGCCAGTCTGGTCCGATCCATCTGTTCAGCAGTCACTGCACCCCTCATGACAGCTCTCTGAAGCAGTCTTTCCAGCCTCTGTATATAGGCTGAAATCTTCTCGCCAATTTGCTGTCGGGAATTAAGGAACTTACAGTAACTGTCTTCAGGGCCCTCTACACTCCCAAAGGTATGATCAAGGGCCTCTAGGCAGTCCTTCACACTGACCCCAGGGTCAATGAGCTTCAGGGTGCGAATCACATCTAATGCTGGGCCACTAAGGCTCTCTATCAGACATCTTCGCTTTTCTGCATCAGGTACGGCCCACTCCTGCAGCATTTCAGTGGTATGCTCCAACCAGGGTTCGAACTCCTCTGCCCCAGCAAATAACCTTAACTCACGACAAGAGTTTGACCTAGCATGGGACAACACAACCTTTTCCAATATTTGCCCCAGTGCTTTTGTCCAATCATTGGCTGAGGCTGTGGCCCCTGAGCTAGAGGCTGCAGGGCCGGGGCCCAACAAACCCGACATATTAGCCATTATACAAACAGTAATTTCCTCAAAATATAACCACAATTGTTTCCCAATGCAGGGGAACACTCAACAGGTGCTTGCGAGGGGTACTGACCCAGGGGATCCCGGACGAGCCCCCAAAAATGTAACCCTTCTGCCCATCTAAGTTGGCAGCAACAAGGGCCGGGTTCTGTATCTAGGGGTTCCGTTTCAATAACGCAATGCAAAACCGGCTCAAGCCCCCACCCAGTGACCTGGGACAATTACATACCACCCCCTGGGCACCTCTAAGAGGCAATACTTCCCCTCTCGCAAGCACGGAGTCTGAGTGTAACAGAAAATGTTTAATAACATGAGGTAAACAACATCAGCATTAAATGGAAAAAAACACCACAACTAGAGTTTTTAGACCAAACCATGAGCGAAGACCCACCCCAGCAAATTGGGCCGTGTCCTCTCCCGTTGGTTCTTGAAACCAGCGACCCAAGAATCACAAAAGTCCCAAAAGTCCGACAACCCCCCAAAGTCTCTGTCCATGATCAGTGCAGCCCCAGAGTTCAAGGGGGGGGGGGTGAGCAGGGTGTTAAGGGGCACCTTACGTGATCCGAGGCCAACCGGCTGCTTCTCCGTGGGGTTCCACTGCAGCCTTCACCACGAACTGCTCCACTCCACCCGCAGTCCCACGAACTGCTCTGGCAGCTGCTCCGCTCCGCTCACCGACCTGTGAGCCGCGCTGCTCCGCTCCGCTCACCGACCTGTGAGCCGCTCCGCTCCGCGACCTGTGAGCCGCTCCGCTCACCGACCTGTGAGCTGCACCGCTCCACTCCGCTCACCGACCTGTGAGCTGCTCCGCTCCGCTCCGCTCCAGCCGTCCCTTGGGCCGCTCCCACAAGGCTCTGCTCTGCTCTGCTCTGCTAGCTGCTCCTCCAGCCGCTCCGCTCACCGACCTGTGAGCCGCTCCGCTCCGCTCCGCTCACTCCCCGCTAAGCTAAGTTAGCTTAGTCAGGCTCCCCCACTAGTTAACACAGCCTCAGTGATCTCAGCTCTTAAATAGCTTTAGCTCTTTTGTGATTTCAGCTCTTAGTGATTTCAGCTAGTAGTAGGGGAGCCCCAGTGCTGGTGCACTATTGGCCCAAAGCAAACTCAGCTCAGCAGTTTGTAACTAGACTCCTAAGGGAATCAAAGTTAGCTCTGACATTCAACAGTGGAGAGAGGAGGTAGTGCAATTGGTGTTTCAACCCCCTTGGGGAGGGGGCCACACCATCAGGTACAAATACCTGTCCCCATCCTCTCTCAATTCACTGGGTTTTGTAACCCATGCCCCTGGACAAGCAAATGCTACTTAGGTAATGGTGAATGACTCACTCAGTCCTTCTGTCATACAACAGTTCCACTGGCCTTGATTCACAGAATCAGGGTAACAAAACTTTATTCTTCCTGCCCCAATAACAGAGAAACTGGGGATCCCACACCAGCCAAAGTAACCACTTTGAGTTGCTGTGGTTTCATGCCAGGCGAGTGGGTGTGCCTATGCAAACAAGATCAGCCCCTGGAGTTCTTTTCCACCCTCGCCATCATTCACCACCAGATGTCAGGGTAGAGCTCATCCTGACTCTGCTTACATGTGGAAGGCGGGTAAGGGGGCCCCTGGATCTGATGAGAGATGAATGGGAGGGGAAGGCCACTCCTGACGGAGAGTCGGTGGTGGAGTATGTCCTGACCTTCCGGGAACGACTTGCCGAGCTCATGGGCCTGGCCAGGGAGAATCTGGCCAGAGCCCAGAGGAAGCAGAAGATCTGGTATGACCGCACAGCACGGGCCCGCGCCTTCGCCACTGGGGATCAGGTGATGGTCCTCATCCCCGTGAGGAAAAACAAACTCCAGGCCGCCTGGGAAGGGCCCTTCAAGGTTGTCAAGCAACTAAACGAGGTAAACTATGTGGTGGAGCTGTCGAACCGGGCACACCACCACCGGGTGTACCATGTGAATATGATGAAGCCATATTATGACGGGGGAATGTGGTGTTGGCCGTGTGTGGACATTGGGAGGGGCAGGGAGATGACCCTTTAGTAGATCTATTCCCTGGGACAAGAGCTGGTTCCCCCCTGGAAGCAATTCCCATCTCTGATCGGCTAACCCCTGCCCAGCGAGCTGAGATCGGAGGGGTCCTGCATCTGTACCAACAGCTGTTTTCCAACCAGCCTGGACGCACTAATCTGACTGTCCACCGGGTGCAGACAGGATCGCACCCGCCTATAAAATGCTCCCCTTTCCGAGTCACAGGGAAAACTGCTCAGGACCTGGAAAGAGAGGTCAATGACATGCTGGCTTTGGGAGTGATCCAGCCGTCCTCCAGCCCTTGGGCCTCGCCGGTGGTGCTGGTCCCCAAAAAGGATGGGTCGATCCGGTTCTGTGCGGACTATCGGAAGCTCAATGCCATCACTGTAGCCGATGCCTACCCCATGCCCAGGCCAGACGAGCTCCTAGACAAGCTGGGAGGTGCTCGGTACCTTACCACCATGGATCTTACAAAGGTCTATTGGCAAGTGCCGCTGGATGCAGATGCCAGGCTGAAATCGGCCTTTGTCACCCCTCTGGGGCTCTATGAGTTCCTGACCCTGCCCTTCAGCCTCAAGGGAGCGCCGGCCACCTTCCAGCGCCTGGTGGATCAGCTACTGAGGGGGATGGAGAGTTTTGCCGTATGACTGTAGGGGGGCGGTGTGGTTCCCCGGTGCCCTGGAGAGGGACGAGCTCCGCCGGACACCAGAGTGGGCAGAGCCAGAGCACGCCAAGCCCACCCCCCAGACGGTCAGAGGCCGGACAGGAAGTATAAGAGCCCAACCCCAGAGCTCACTCGAGAGGCAGCTGCTGGAGAGCCAGACACCTCCAACCCAGCTCCCGCCGGGGAGACTCCAGCAACCTGGAGACTGGCCCGACTGGCCCGTACTCAACATGGATCAGCGTGTGGGAGAGTCGCTGAGCCTACCCCTCGCCAGCTACCCCGAGGATCCAATGGTGATCATCCCCCCTGAGAACCCCACCTTGACCCAGGTACCCTACGAGGGGTAGTGTGGAAGTAGCCCGGGGGCAGCCGACCCCAGTCTGGCTGCCGCACTGCCAGAGCCCATGTCAGTGTGTTGCGACCAGGATCCCCACTGACGAAGCAGCGAGTTTCCGCCGCTGCTAGGGCCCCGGGCTGGGACGCAGTGGAGTGGGAGGGCCTGCGTCCTCCCTGCCACCCAACTCACAGGTGGCCGTCTCCCCCTCTCCCCGGCTGCTCAGAGCCAGGAGCCTGGGTGTGCTATTTACCTGTGTTTGCTCAGCCCGGCCTAAGGACCTGAGCCCTGAACTCAGGCTTGTTATCCGCTAATTATTACCTGTGCGTGCTCAGCCCCCTGCCGGACAGCTTGAGCCAGGATTCCTGCGGCCCAACCAATTCCCCAAGGGGCCGTGCAAGGACTAAAGGAGGCGATGTGGTTCCCCGCCACCCTGGAAAGGGACGAAGCTCGACGAACCCTCTCTACAATGACATTGATGTACATGGCGCACATTGAGAATGGAGACCCCAGCAACTGGCAACCCAGAGGCCCAGCTGAGGAGACGCAGCCGGTTCTGGCCAGTGTGCGGACAATGGGCTGCAGAGTGAGGACCCAGTGACCTAACCAGCCGGTTCCAGCCAGAGGACAGAAGCGAGGAGAGGAGGCCCCGGTTTACGACCCTGTTTCCCTGGAGAGAAGACAATGGACAGAGGCAGGGCCTGGGGCCGGGGATCTCAGATGCCCAGCTGGGAGCAGGGGGGCTCTGGGCTGGAGAGGGGGAGCAGGCAGAGCCCACCTGGATGCAGAGAGACTGGGATGTGCTGGGCTGAGGGAGGCCAGGCCTGAGGCCCTGAGAGTTTCCTGTGCTGGGTTCAACCCTCAATAAACCCTCCTGTTTTATGCTGGCTGAGAGTCACTCCGGGCTAGAGAACAGGGTTGCGTCAACCCCTTCGGGGGTGGAGGCCCCGGGGGTCCAGAGCGAGTGGACTCCCTGAGGGGGCCCACGGCAGAGACAGACGTGCTAAGGCTCCAAGAGGTGCGGATCCAGGAGGTGGAGGGGCCTGACCCCGAGAGAGAGTGGACCCCCGAGAAGGGCTGTCACACTGAAAGGGGCACCCCCCACGGACCGCACGGGGCCAAGAGTGGGCACGATCTGTGAGTCCGTGACAGCATCATTTTAGTTCATTCTTCAGACTCATCACGTCCAGGGGGATAATCCAAGTGCTACATTTTTTCGAATGAAGTTCAGCTGCTGGTGCTGAGCCGGCCGTTCAGTCACAATCTCAGCCCTTCACTTCTGAGCGGGCGGGCCTGGGAGCCCGGCGTTAGGGCACACAAACCAGAACATCACGCTGGAGCGGCTTCCTGGGGCCGTCTGGGAGCATGAGCGACGGCGGGACTTCTGAGGGACTCACCCCCGCCTCGCGTGGCTAGACGGATCTTGTGGAGGAGGAAGCAGGGGGGACCTTCTGCAGAAGCCACCAGCAAACGTAACCAGCCAGATTTGGTTCTCATCGATAATCTGCAAAGAATCCTGTCGCCAGGCTCTGCCTGTTGATTTCCTCGTGAATCCTTGCTGAACGGCTGCATGTCCATCGTTACATTCAGAGACGCTAATTAGAATAATAAAAGAAACGCTTAAAACCACAGGCACAAAAGATCAGCACTGATCTATCTGCCTGTCACGCTGCCCCTCTCCGCCCAGCTGCTACTGCGCTGTCTGATCTCATCCTCCCTGCAGGGCCTCTGTCTGAGAAAGCCCCTTTGCTCAGTGGTTTGTCTCTGATGTCAGCCGTGAGCTCCTTCAATCTGGCTTTTGAGCACATGGAGAAGCTGCTGCGCTCTGTCAGGGGGGTTATTCTGACTCTCTTTTGTGTCTAACACAGGCCTGGAGAATCCCACCCTGTTCCCCCTGTATTGAGCCAAATAACGTGTGTTTGACGGAAGCACCTTTCGCAGAGTCACCCAAGAGATGGCGAGTCCAGCACTTCCCTGGGGAGTTTGTTCCCGTGGTTAATCACCATTGGCACCAGGTTTCTCGTGTGAGTTTGTCTGCCCTGCTCCAGCATCGGCTCGTGTTCTGGCTCGCTCTGCTAGAGCGAAGAGCCCTTTAGTATCTGTTTCAGAGTAGCAGCCGTGTTAGTCTGTATCCGCAAAAAGAACAGGAGTACTTGTGGCACCTTAGAGACTAACACATTTATTAGAACATAAGCTTTCGTGGGCTACAACCCACTTCTTCGGATGCAGATCACAATCCTGATATGAAGAAGTGGGCAGTAGTCCACGAAAGCTTATGCTCTAATAAATGTGTTAGTCTCTAAGGTGCCACAAGTACTCCTGTTCTTCTTTAGTACCTGGTATTTTCTCCCCTTAGAAGCACTTACACACTGCAATCAGGTCATCTCCGAATCTCTTTGATAAAGTAAACAGACAGAGCTCTTTCAGTCTCTCAGGGGCAGGCATCTCCTCCAGCCTCACATAACATTTGTGGTTCCTCTCTGCAGCCTCTCCAGTTGTTCAGCAGGACCCCAGAACTGGACGCAGCATTCCAGCATCGGCCTCGCCACGGTGAAGCTGCAGGTTAGAAATAGGCAGACGGTGTTAGACAGACCCAATGTGCGGTGCCCAGAGCTGGGCTGGGCTGGTTTCTACGGCTCCTCCCTTAGATCAAAGCAGACAGCCCCATCCTCCTACAACCAGCACATCCTGAGAGAGATCTCACAGCACACTCCCGCAGCCAGGCGTGCTGAGATGCAACCCCTCCGGTGTTTCTCCATCCTCCTGCTCGCAGTGTCAGTCAGCTCCCAGGAGAGCGGTAAGTAAGAGCCGTTTATTGGTACGCCAGGGCTTGGTCAGCAGTGTGATGCCTAATGTGTATATTTATGCCAGGCACGGCAGTAAGGGCGCCAATACAAGCCACAGGATTGGTTCGCTGCTGCTTTCAGTGGCTGTGAAAAGAACCACATAAACTGATCATCTCTTTCCCGCACAGAGCGGGAAGATGGAAAGTATTTAATCATTGAATAAGAAGCATTAATTTAAAGTTTATAAGTTAACTTTAAAAAAGCTCAGACTATCCACTCCATCTCTTTGCGCAGGCAGGTTGCTCCCTGATGTGCCTTTTCTTACCTATGGGTGACAGCGTAAAGGGCTTGTGCGAGTTTTACTGTCTCTCCATTGATGTAGCCAATAAACAGACCTGAGAATGAACTAGACAATGACAGCACCACACTCTGTGTCCCCCTGGAAGATGCTGCTGCTTTCTCGTCTCCCACCCACTCCAAACTCGCGCTCCTTAGATGTTTCTTCCGTCCGTCATGTTGTGAGCTGCGCTCAGTTCGTCTGTCCCCCTGGTGAAAAGATGGAGGAATGAGTTTCCATTAGGTTTGGTGTGTTACAAGGAGGACTCAGGGACCAATCACTCTCCTTGGTCGGTAAGGACAGACCAAGCAGCAGCAGCTGGGAAACCTCCTCTAAAATCTTAAGAGAAACTTTGCGTTTTGAGTGACAGGAGCAGCAATTGGGGAAGACTGTAAAGTCTCATCCGTAAAGAGACTGCAGGCTGTGGATAAGCCATGGCTGAAATCCGTCCTGCCACAATGCTGAGAGATCAGCTAGAGCACTCGCAGGTCTCTGCGTCTGAGCAGTTACCGTACATCGCTCGGAACGCCTGCTGGCCCGGGGACAAATGGAGACTGGGTAGTAGCGACCTATCCGCGCACTGGAGAATGTCCGACATTTCCAGAACAGCTTCCTATTGTCACGTTTATTTCCTCACGGCATTTTTCTGGCTCTTTGTTCAGATTCTTGTTAATAAAAAGGCAGGTTTTAGTGGGTCTCGCTGGCCCTAGCAAGAATTTCCACCTCAGCATTAAGTCAGGGTTGCCTTCCTGCCCTGAGCTGTTGATACGCCCACTCTTTGTAAATGCTTTCCGTGGGACTCACACGCCTGCATGCACTACGGTCTTTGGACAGTCTCCCCCAGCACTAGAAATATGAAAAGAAACCTTTGAAAAAGGCTCTTCGGTGTTAAATAGCCACAATCCCAGAATCGTCGGCTCACGAAGGCAAGTGGAGCGCCCCGGTTCTCCGTCCCTTGGAGGCTGTAAATCGCAATGGGGCGTCTCACTCTGAAAGCTCCACTCTGGCTCACCCGGTCGCTCTGTTCCAGATGCAGGAATTGTTGGGTGAGAGTCCATGGGGCTGGATGGGCACAAGGGGCCCTGCTGGCCTTGACATCTGTGCAAACAGCTGTCTAAGCAATGCCTTGGGACCATGTCTACAGTGGCAAGTTTTAGGAAACCTACCAACAGGCTGGTAAAAGCGCCGAGAGCCAGGCCATACTCTTATTACACCTTACCTGTATTGCCGCAGTCCTGGGCCAAGACCCCGCAGTGCCAGGCGCTGCACAAGCCCAGAACAAAAAGCCGGCCCCTGACTGAGGAGTTAGATTGTGGCAGTGCTGGAGTGACAGCAGGTGACTTTCGGAAAAAGCCTTCTCGCAGATCAGGGCCCAGCCTGCATGCAGCCTGCGCCAACATCTCTTATTAAATGTTGCACTTACTTTGCTACGGGTAATTCATAGACTCCATGGCCAGACGGGAACAGTGGGATCATCTAGTCTGACCCCTCTGCATAACCCAGGCCAGAGACCAGCCCCCAAAGTCACTCCTAGAGCAGATCTCTTAGGGAGACGTCCAGTCTCGATTTAAAAATTCCCAGTGCTGGAGCATGCACCACGACCCGGGGGAAATAGTGCCAGTGGTTAATTACCATCACTGTTAAAAATGCACGTTGTATTTCCGGTCTGGGTTTGCCTAGTGTCAACTTCCAGTCTTGTCTTCTAGCCACTGGATCTTGGATTGGACTTTTGGGGGAGGCTGGGTCTTTGTGCCAGACGCATGTATGTTCTGTACACTGGAAGTTCCCAGTCCCGCTGATCCAGCCAGTGCAGACTCTGTTTATTTCACTACTGTGAGACCAGCCATGGCGCTAGCGCCAAACGCTTAAGAGTATTCCCTTGCTTGGTTTCTATTTCTCATGATTCTGCCCTTCACTGCAATGTAAATACTTCTTAAAGTGCACTTTGTGATGGACTTCATAGAATCATAGAATCATAGGATATCAGGGTTGGAAGGGACCTCAGGAGGTATCTAGTCCAACCCCCTGCTCAAAGCAGGACCAATTCCCAACTAAATCATCCCAGCCAGGGCTTTGTCAAGCCGGGCCTTAAAAACCTCCAAGGAAGGAGACTCCACCACCTCCCTAGGTAACGCATTCCAGTGTTTCACCACCCTCCTAGTGAAATAGTTTTTCCTGATATCCAACCTGGACCTCCCCCACTGCAACTTGAGACCATTCCTCCTTGTTCTGTCATCTGCCACCACTGAGAACAGCCGAGCTCCATCCTCTTTGGAACCCCCCTGGGGTGCAACCTGGAACTGGGGTACCTCTGGCACACCAGTCTGGGCCCCCTCTCACACTGTACAATTGTGACAAGCTGCAGCCGGCCCCTGGTCCTGCACTCACACAAACCTTTCCACAGGCAGGGACCCACCCAGCTGCAGTTACATGAAGGCTTCTCCTCAGGCACTCATGAACTAACACTAGAGAGATTCCAGCCAGCTTCCCCCAGCTCCCCAGCCTAGCACCCCAGAGCTGTCCCGTCTTGCCCTGGTCAAAAGCCCGACCAGTATAGGTTTGTTACTCAGTCCGCCCCCACTCCAAGGGTTTTGTTTCTGAGCAGATTCCCCCATTCCCCCCAGATTCCCCTTTCCAATTCTAGCAAAACACACTGTTTTAAGTAAAAAATATCAAACAGCTTTATTAACTACAGCCAGAGAGATGTTAAGTGATTATAAGTAGTGAGCGTACAGATCAAAGCAGATTATCTAAGAAATAAAATAAATTCACAGTCAAGGTCTATAAACCAGACGGGCTTTGAACCAAGCCGTGTCTCACCCGCTTAGCTAGCACAAGCAGGTTACAGCTTTTGCATACAAAGGTGGGAATTCTTCTGTCCTGCCTGGGCCCCTTCCCCGGCTCAGTCTTTGCTCCCCAGGTGTTCTCAGGTGTTCAGTTGTAGGGGAGTGAGGCCCAGTGATGATGTCACTTCCCCTTTTTATAGCTTCTTCCATGTGGAGGGAAAGAACTTCCTTGTCCCAAACAAAGCCCCCAGCACCGTTTGTGGGGAAATACAAGCACCAAAATGGAGTCCAATGTCACATGATCTAGTCACATGCCCTTGCCTGCTTGAGTCATGGCAGCCATTACCCATATTTTGGCTGAAGTGTCCACAGGAAAGCTTAGCAGGTGAGGATAAGCTTCTCCCACGGCCCATTGTCTTTGCTGATGGGCCATTCAGCTTGGGTGGCCCCTTCACAACGCACTGGCTAGACGGGATGGAAACTGCCTTGTGGGTGTGACCCAGGAGCAAACACATCTGAAGTACAGATCCATAGTCAATACTCAGAACTCCACGTTCAAAAATGATACACGCACACAATAGCCAACCATCACTTTCCCACGCACACCTCACATGGCATAGTTTGTACAAGCTGCATCACAATTATATTAAAGCCATATCATAATGATATTGCCATGACGAATATGGGGTGTAGTGTCACACACTTCTCCAGCAGAGAGAGGGCATCGCAGGGGCCAAGAACTGTCCTGCGACAATGACAGGCCAGATTATCCCACAAGACAGGCTCTATTCTTCAGCTAGATACTGGGCTGATGAAATGCGACCCAGGGGACGTCATGGCTGTCAGGCGGCCCTGGGGTCTGAGATCCTGGGGTCTGAGATCCTGGGGTCAGACATGTAGAGAGGAGAGCTGACATCCTCCTGGGAAATTCCTTTCCCAGCTGGAAGCTGCCGCAGTGGTGAGAAATACAGGATTTTAGGATGGGAGGGAGCAGTGTCCCATTAGACCATCCAGTGACTTCCGGCTTGAACTGCTGCTTCTCATTGGATCTGGGCAGTGATGATGGTCGCGTATGTTGCAGGGCAGGAGGGCGTGTATTCTCTCTGGGGCCACCCAGGGGGGCAAGTGGGGCAATTTGCCCCAGGCCCTGCAGGAGCCCCGCGAGTCCTGGCCCAGCAGCGGTCCAGGTCTTCAGCAGCATTTCGGTGGCAGGGGGCCCTTCAGTGCTGCCGAAGACGCAGAGCGACTGAAGGGCCCCCTGCCGTGGAAATGCTGCCAAAGACCCGGACCACCGCCAGGTGAGTACAAGCGCCGCAGCTCCCCCGCTTTGCCCCAGGCCCCCTGAATCCTCTGGGCGGCCCTGATTCTCTCCTTCTCTCCTCCCTGCAGGCGGGTGTCTGAAGCGGATCGGTGAGTTCTCCGTCCTGCAGCAGCCCCTGCGAGCGGTGAAGGAAGCCGGAGACTCCGTAGAGATGAACTGCACCCTGGCGCTGCCCGCGGGACACCCCAGACCTAGCAGCGTCCTCGTCACCTGGCACAGGGGGCTCAGAGGGGACGGGCTGACGGGCACGGTGAAGCTCTCCGAGGTGGAGGAGCTGCGAGGGCGGGTGGAGACGGCGTGGCTGGAGAACGTCTCTGCCAGCACCCTGCACATCCACACCCTGCAGCGCAACGACTCGGCCCTCTACCTGTGCCTCTTCGTCGTCTTCTCCTCGGCCCAGCCCTGCGTCCTAGAGGGGAACGGGACCCGCCTGACGGTGACAGGTACGGCGGGGGCAGCACCTCTGGGCGCAGCGCACAGCAGGAGCTGCCGGGAAGAGGGGAATTAGAGCATGGGATTAAGGAGCTAATGCAGCCAGCTGGTGGCCAGATACTGCAAGGGGTTTAAGCAGCCATTGGCGGGGCCCGGAGGAACTGGGTACACAGGAACTGCTCTATCAGTTCAAACCCCACCTTTATTACCGGCGTGTAGGTAAGTCGGGGAGCCCCCTCGTGGGCACTGGGAAATCGGGTTAGTGTTCGTCAGTAAAGAACGATCTGAAGCCAAACCCATCTCAGGTGCTCTCAGGCGGGGGTAAGGGCATCGCACCAAAGGGTCGATCCATGTAAGGAAGTTAATTGGTTAAATCGATTGTGCCCAGGGGCCTCGTCAGTAACACATTTAATCCCAGGCTGGTCCCCAGCCCGTGCCTACATCCCGCTCAGGTCAAAGCAGGCACGAAAGTTAAGCACGTCTCGTCTCAGTGCTTTGCTGAATCGGCGCCTTACTGACCCCAGTTGCCTTTTCCGGGCCTGTGTTCTTAGTGCACATCAGGCAATTTAAACGTCTGGCCTTGATTGGCAGGCATTGTCCAGGGAAGTGGGTAGGGTGCTAGCCAAGCACACTGGAGACCCCAATTCAATCCCCAGTTCCGCCACAGACTGCCCCTGTGACTGGGGTCAAGTCACTTCACATCCCCAGGCCTGAGGTCTCCAGCTGTCCAAGGGGGTAATAGCACCACCCTGCTTTGCAGGGAGCCCTGCGGATAAACACAGGAAAGTTGTGAGGTGCTCAGATGTAAGGGGGGGGCAGGCTCCACGGAGTGAGGAGACTGAAAAGCCCAGGTCAAACATGCAGAGAGCAACAAACAGCAAGGAAGCCAGAAACACAAGGGAAGGGGGAATGTTTTAAACAAGGCTTGGTCAGAAAAACCCGTCAAAGCTGTGTTGTGAGGGAAAATTAGGTTTTCAACTAAATGAAAAATTTTTAAAGCATTTTCCACAGAAAATATCCAAATATTGTCCAAAGCGCTGGACTTCTGGACAAAAGCAGGGTTTTCAATGCAAAGTTGAATTGTTTTCTATTCTCATGGAAATCGTCTGTGGAAAGCAGCACCCCCATTTGCTGACTAGCTCTGGTTTGAAGCTTTAGCGAGAAGGGCCGTGACGGGGGTCGCAGGAGGTGCTGGCTGCGATTAGCAGGTCACTCGGCCCAGAAGAAGCGTAGTTAGTTGAGTAGCACTTGGAGATGGAGAACGCTGCGTATCGGTAAGCGCTGTGTGTTATCGGGGAAGTGCTGTCTCTGAGTCTGAGCTGTCTGTAAAACCACCATCTATACCTCGTGCCACAGAGAAAGCAGGGTCACATGAGCGATGTCTGGCTGTCAGCTGCTCTTCCCCGCAGAGACGGTAACACCACCAAATGCTGAGCGTGGGTTTCCCCTTCCTCCTGTAGGCTTCTCTGCTCAGGGGAACAGGACCCAGATCAGCTCCGAGCACCGGGAACTGCCTGAGCATCACTGGACCGTCCGGCTGCTGGCGCTGGGAGCGGGGATTGTTCTCACGGCTGCCGTTGTGCTTTGCCTGCACAGGACGAGGGCAGGTGAGAGGCAGGAACTAAACCCATAATGCAGCTGCCGTTGTGAAGCAGCCACCCGAAGTGTTCCAGCTCGGGGCATCTCCCTGCGCTTCCATTCCAGGCACACCTCCGGCAGGTGATATGAGCAGTGTGGCCTGGGGCGTGCTATTGAGTGCGATAAGCTGCCATATTTCTGAGCGTGAATTCTCACTGCGTTACAGGGACCCCCGAATGAAGCCACAGAAACCATTTCACAGACCAGGACTCAGGAGAACAACCAGAGCAAACTCCTGCCCGGCGGCCCGCTCGGAACATGCCCGGGTGGCAGCAGACCGTGCGCGGGAATCGGAGCATATTCCAGCTCAGCTCCTGCCCCCCTCCCCTCGTGCCAGCAGCAAAGAGCTCGCCTTTGCACACCCCTCTTGTCACCTGCTTCTGACTGCTCCAGAATCCTTTACCGGGGGCAGGGAGAGGCTGTGTGACTGTCCTGCTGCCCCTTGCAGCTCGGCTGCCTTCGGCTAGGGAGGCTGGGGAGAAGCCTCACCTCTTCGTTCTTGCTCCTCTGCCGACAGTCAGAGCGGCACTCACCTCATTGCTCTCCTCTGTGCCTCCGCAACCTTCGCCATTCACATCAGGGCCAGCGACCTCCTGCCAGGGAGCACTGGGGAGATATCGCAGCCACAGCAGGGAACGGCTCTTCGATGGCTCTGAATTTTATATGCATTTGTCCAGATTTTATTTGTTGTAAATTCTATAATAAAGTCGGTATTTTAACAGTGGGCATCAAACGAATACATTTGATTTCAACTATAAATTCAGGGCCATGCCTGGCTGGTCTAATTCTTATAAAAGCCACCAAGAAAAACAGGCAAGGGAAGGAAAGTGCTGCATAGTTCCCAAGATAAAAAGTCCTGTTAATCTGGAGTTAAGGCTCAGACTATGTACTAGCATGTCTTAGTAATTGAAGTATAAACAAATCTTCCCGGGATGCACCATCTTTTAGTCAGTCAGTCAGGGAATTTGTTTTGGGGACCCCCTACTCCCTGAACTGTGTCCTCGAGCCAGGGAGTGAGGGTTTGGGGATTTTATAACCAGCTACGTATTACACCTGTGGAGGGATTTACCACCTCCTCCCACTTGTGAGTCCTTTGGGCTGTAACCCAGCCAGCCACACTGCTAAACCACCGCAGAGAAGAGCTCGTGGTCATCGGTCATCAAGGGCCCCAACAAACTACGCGTACCAACGGGACATAGATCTTACTTTGCTACCTCAAGTCACGTGACTGGGGAAAGTCACAGGTATTAGCAGCGTGGGCACCGGTGACCCTAACAATAGTGTCATTACTGAACACTAACTGTTTAATGTAATTACTGTGTTTGTTTGTGTTATTTCTTGGGAGTCTCCAACTATCTGGCAGGTAAGTGGGGGTTACCCTGTGGTTAGAATTTTCTTCCCAAGCTGCCCTGGTGACCCTGCCGGGAAGGAGTGAGGAGGGTGGAGGCACCACCAAATAAATTCATAGGGAAAAAGAAAGAAGATACACTCTGCTGAGTGGGTGGTGGGATCCGGAAGAACTCAGCCCTGTCCATCAAAACCTGTAAACCAACTGGCATTGAAGAAGGTAACAGGATGGAAAGGGGGCAATACACCAGTTATGCCCCATCCCTGCTCCAGTAACTCAGCCATGGTGCTCATCTGCTGTGGCAATGCGAACGGGATAATGAATTACAGGACTCTAATCAGATCTGCTTGGCTCTAGGGTCTCTGCAGTGCCCTGCCTAGTCCACCCCTCTCCCGCTAGGGAATCATGGTTCATTTCAGCAGAGATTCGTCTGTGCTACAAGACAGGGAGGGGATGAGCTGTCGGCACTCAGGGGCAGACAAAGCTGATGAGTTTCAGGAGATGCTGAGTCACGTACCGTACCTTCCAGTCAGGGCCGGCTCTAGGTTTTTTGCTGTCCCAAGCAAAAACATTTTTGGCTGCCCCCCACCCCAGCCCTGGGCTCTCCCCAACCCCAACTGCACCCTCCTGCCGCCCCAGCCCTGGGTCACTGGTAACTCGCTCCCAGGGCGGGTC
The DNA here is from genome assembly GCF_011386835.1 of Chrysemys picta bellii. Lineage (NCBI taxonomy): Eukaryota > Metazoa > Chordata > Testudines > Emydidae > Chrysemys > Chrysemys picta. Next base: position 1,072,434 of record NC_088794.1, read on the forward strand.
ATTCAGCAGGAATTTTGGATGTGCACAGAACACAGACAGGATTGGTTCCCATATGGTTACAGAACTGCAGTAAAGTGGAACAATTTTCAGCTTGTGTGATTGGAGGATGTCTGGATGCATATTATAAGACTGTCCGACATAAATGAGGAAAAGTTGAGGTGCCTTTATTATTCTTTTGTTCCATTCTGTGTTTCTATGGGGAATTTGCCAATGCGATATCACTGTCTTCCTTTTAAACAAATAAAACTAAAAAAAAGGCAATGGCTGTTGAAAATAGCAATTCCAGTCCTAATAACCACTGGGAAGCATTTCTTGCTCCATTTATTCTACTTTTTCTACAGCAAGTTACAGTGGATCCGTATCTTTAATTTGGGAGAAATGAAGTAACAGCTGCCCAAACTGAGCTTGAGCACTCCTGAATTTTGAGGTGTTCAAATCTGGAAGGCAGGTGCTGGATTCCCTTTCTGAATATGAGCTAAATCTGGAAAGGAAAAGTCAATTTCTGCTTCCTTGGCTCAGAAGTGTAAATCCTCCTACGTGCCTGGTGCTGTATCTAAAGCTGCCCAGGTCCTAGTAGAGCCTCCCCTCCCTTACTTTTCCGTTTAAATTCTAGTGGGATCCACGTACCTCCCTTGCTAGGCTTCAGATAGAGAGGGGCACTGTCCATTTAGTCCACCCAATTCTTTCTTTGGGGGAGAACCCAGGGCAGGGGTGGCAGGAGGTGCGGGTGCGGCGGGGGAGGGGGAGCCCAGAGCTGGGGCAGCAGGGGGTGCAGGTGCAGGGAAGAGCCCAGGGCTGGGGGGGGGGGGTCAGCAAAGAACCTAGAGCTGGCTCTGCCCCTACCATTCCCAGCAAGCTGCAGCGTGAGGTTTCAGTTCCATGCTCCTTCCCCCTCCCTTTCCTGTGGCTAGTGGCCAAGGGAATGCTGGGAAATGTAGTTCTTTCCCTGCTCCAGGGCTGGCTCTATAGGCAGGGAGCTAACCAAGGAACTACAGCTCCCAGGGCCCCCTGTTGGTTCTCAGCTCCCAGGCTGGATTCTTGCGCCCCTGCAAATGGGCCGCCCCAAGCGACTGCTTGCTTTGCTGGTGCCTAGATCCGGCCCTGGCTCCAGGAGGCTGGCAGAGCAAATATGGACCAGATAAGCAGGGTCTCTCCAACCAGCCATGCTGTGAATAGACCAGCCAGGACTTGGGCTGGGAAACGTTGGGTTTATTCACAATTACACACGAATGAGAAGGTTCCATCAGAAGAGGAAGAAAGCCGTACATAGCTCAAACTAGGAGCACAGGGAAGGTTTTTACAGGCCAGGGGCACTGCCAGAACAGCTCAGGAAATGGACTTTTTCAGTCCATAGGACACTCGGTTGGAACAGAAAATTGAAATGTCGAAACATTGTGTGGAACGAAAAGCCCCCCAGAATTTCAAATCAGAAATTCTGACATGAAAAATGTCAGCACTTTTGACAGAAACTAATCATCAATTGTCACTTTAAAATGATATTTCAAAGCTAAGCAACAATTTTTGTTTTATTTTTTGACATAACTTTTCATTTTGCTTTTTTAAAACCAAAAATAAATGACATTTTATGTCAAAACAAAAAGTGTCACTTTGTTCTCAAATGTTGATTTATAAACGGTAATTTGCATTTTGACATTTCTTGCTGGAAAATTGACATTTTTTCAGCAGAATAAAGATTTTCCCAAGAAAATTTTCAGTTTAGACAAAACTGTATTTTTTGGCAGGACAATTTTGGCCCTCTCAGGTGATTTGCGTTTGGAATGGGTCACCACGGGATGTGGCAGATCTTTCACCACCTGGAGTCTAACCCACAGTTGGAAGTTCTCTTTTCAAAGCAGTAAGTGACTTACACGCATGGACCTGTGTGCCTAAACCACTTAGGTGCAGCCCCGCTTGTGTAGTGGGGAAGAGTAATTCCCTCCGATGTCGAACTCACAGGGTGAGATTCTCTGGCCTGGGCTAGGCAGGAGGTCAGACTGCCTGGGCACGAACGGGATTTTGCAACTTAGTTACACCGAGTTTTCCTGCCCAGGTGCTTGTCATCAAACGTACACGGAGCAGATGCCAAAGATACAGACAAGCACCCAGCGTAGGAACTCGGCACTAAGATGACAGTAACTACACAGCTATCCCGTCCTCCATTGGCTAAAAGCCAGAAAGACAGCGCTCGGCTGTAGCTGCCCTAAGGAAATGCCCCCTTGGCTCAATACAGAAAGCTGTCTGCTCTGCCCTTTCTAACCACAGCGTAAACCGTGTCGGAGGGAGACCTTGCTGGGGAACTTGCTCTTCTCGTTCTGCTCTGTGTCGGCGGCTGGATGCGGCGATCGGTGTACGTGATCTCTTCTGCCGTCATTCGGGAATTTACCCTCGGCACTCTCCTCTGAGTCTGTGGTCGGATACTCAGCTCTGCATACGTGATCTCTTCTCCCTCACTCGGAGACTCCTGCAGCGCAAGGAAATTAGGCTTGGAAATGCCCTAAGCTACTCCACCGTGGGATACGGTGGTGCAGCCCTGTAGACAGAACTGGCTTATAACAGGCGACAGCAACCCCCATGTGCTGGGCCCTACAGCGCTGCAAACTCGTAACAGTACAGCAGGTTTATTGCTGACGATGACAGCAACAAACATACCTGAATGTGTGGACTCAACTCACCTTCATCAGCCGAAGGCTGTGACCAGCGCAGTCGCCTGCCCCAGCACGAGGTGATGTGTGCAGCACTCTGGAAGCAAGCCCTGTTTGTGGACAAACAGAAAGTGACGCTGGGTCATGGAGAAAGAAGATCCAAAACCAGGCCGCTCTGTCGGGCCAAAGACAGGTAACTGCTTGTCATGTTAACTTGTCTGACGCGCTAACAGCAGCAGCTGTTCTGAACGTTCACCCAGCAATTCAAAAATTCACATCTGTTCAAAGCTGACGCTTATCAAGGGCTGAGCAAGATTCAGGCACGTTTGAGGGTCTTGTCCCTTAAAGCCATTTGGGGTTAGCTGAGCAGTTTAAAGGCTCGGACACTTTTCTAGGGAAAAACACTATTTTTCACACTCAGTTAGAAACACACACACACACACCCGTCAGCTTTGACCCGCTAAATCGAGGTAAAAGGTGTTACTGTGCGTTGAGAAAAGGTTCTGGTTCGGTTGGGGTTAGCGAACATGTCTTGCCGCAGCCTGGCTTTCAGCCGGCACGGTCTCTGGGGCAGGGCCTGTCTACGGGTCTATCGACAGCAGTCTGGAGCCCAGGGGAGCGAGCCCCCAGCCCGGGGCGACAGACGAGCGCTCTACGAAGCGCTGTGCACACGGGGCTCTGCACTTGCAGCTCAGGCTGGATCTCAAGCTCTGGCTGTAGAACTAATGAATGAAATTGTTTTTAATTGTTCACTTTATTAATGTAACTTCATAAGCAAAGTTTATGAATGAAACAACATTCATTCATAAAACTGGTTACCCCAATAACTGGCTAATTGACAATTAAGATGCTTAACCTCCAGCCCCAGCCTGTCCTGATGAAATAGAGTTCAAACACCAACAGCTGAAGATGCAGACAAGAGCCCTAACAAAGTAAGAAGAATCCACCCTAAAAAGAAAAGGTCCAATAGAAGGAAGATCAAAGCCAGGTCCGAGGCTGAAAGTCATGTCTGCAATTGACGGGTGATCAATCACCAGACCCAGAGGCAGCGTGACACAGCAAGACCTATAGACTCTGGATTCAAACTAAAGCCTACACAAAGGATGGGTGAGATGGAAAACTTTGGAGGAGGGTAACATTCTGCTGCCAACATGGAAGGGCATCGGTGCGCCCGACAGAGACCCAGCTCGTCCTTGTGCCCGGCTTTCCTGGCCAGTTACCGCCACGAGCTACGAACCCAAGCTGCCAACTCAAGCCACAGACTCAAGCTATGTTCAGGACTGGTAATGATGCAGCAGCTGCAGAACATCTGATGGATGTGTGTGTATGTGTGTGTGTGTGTGTGTGTATAGGTATTAGGCATAATGTGTGTGTGTATAAGGATTAAGATATTAGTTATTGGTCATAAATCAAATTGTTATCATAATAAATGTGGCATCTTTGTCTTGCCCCCTGAAAAGATCCTGTGTAGTTTTGTCTGTATAACATGGCGCCCACCCCCTCCTTAGGTGCGACTGCAATCAGGGGCGGCTCTATGTATTTTGCCGCCCCAAGCACGGCAGGCAGGTACGCGGATTCGGCGCCGTGCCTGCGGGAGGTCCCTGCCGCCGAATAACCACTTGGCACGCAGGTGCCTGGAGCTGCCCCTGACTGCAATCGACACGATTCAATAATTTCCCAGCTCACCCGCGTTACTAACCACGACCGATGGAGACAGCAGCCGGGTTTCGGCACCGCCAGCGATGGGGTTACCATGTCTGTAGCCGGTGCGGAGTGCTGGTTCAAGTCACATCAGCGAACTGGATTCTAAAAGCACCTTTTGCCTCATCCAGCCTAGACAGCTCCCAGGTCGCAGCGCTAGAGACTCACGTCAGCTCCTCACCTGTCCTGTTTCTGTGCAGACACAGCAGGAAGGCGCCCGCTACAATCCCCAAGGCTCCCAGGCCCAAGGAGAGAACCTGCCAGCTGGCCAGCGCGCTGCGATGTGGGCCGGGCCGGGTCGTGTTTCCCGGAGTGGAGAAACCTAAGAGAGAAATGGGAAGTGCCCACTCAGAGTTAACCTCCCGGAAAAGAGAACGACCCTTGAAATGTGTGCAATCACTCCTGCTGATTTTAAACTCACATTCGCCTGCTTTGTCTGTCTCCTGATGGCCGGGGAATGCAGCGAGGGGCACCCCCACAGCTACACCTCACAAAGGGCAGAACATAGCGTGGGTGAGCTGAAGACAAAGCGTTCTCGATCGAGGGATCCGGCTGTGGACACTGCCAGAGGAGACCAGCCGGATCCAGACGCCTTAAGGAGCTGCTGTGAAACCTTCCGCTTTGAAAGGGTGTCTCCAGTGACACTCACAACACGGCCACCCCCTTCTACCCTCCAGCGCTACAAGCAGCCGGCCCTGAGACAGATCAATCGCAAAACAAACCAAGACAAGAAAATGAATCAATGGCAAAGAAAAGCCCCAAACGTTCCCCCAAGCAGAGCTTTCCCCCGGACAGGCAGACGGACGGGCCAGAGACGTCAAGCCGTCCGCTGCGGACGTGGCCCAGAGCCACCAGGGTGTTCACTTCCAGTGAAATCAAAGGACGTGAGGTGCCAAGGACCTTTGTGGATCTGGGCCGTAGCTACTGCTATTGATTTGACATGGCAGGGATGCTGCGGGATGCCCTGCGATAGACAGACCGCTAGGGCAAGGCTAGCTTGGCTGTGCCTTTCCATTACACCCCCTCCTTTCCAGCGGTTTATCACTGTCTCTGACTTTTCCCTTTCAGCTGAAATCTCCCTGGGGGTGAATTTAATTGTGAAAGTTCTGGCATAAATAAGCAGGAGGGTTTGGGAGAGCGGCATTTCTCTCTCTGGCAATTGTCTTGTGCCCAGCTCTCCTCTCCTGCCACATAGAACCAAGAACGGCCCCTGTCCGTGTCCCGGGTGTCGAGCCATTCTGTGCACAGGAGGCTGGACGGGCCCAGCTGGCCTGAACGTGGACCTGTGCACAGGCAGGACACCCACCAAGCGAGTCGGGCTGCAGCATGAAGGTCTCTGTTGACTAGTGACCCAACTCGGTGTATCTAATCCCATGCTCTAATTCCCCTCTTCCCGGCAGGTCCTGCTGTGCGCTGCGCCCAGAGGTGCTGCCCCCGCCGTACCTGTCACCATCAGGCGGGTCCCGTTCCCCTCTAGGACGCAGGGCTGGGCCGAGGAGAAGACGACGAAGAGGCACAGGTAGAGGGCCGAGTCGTTGCACTGCAGGGTGTGGATGTGTAGGGTGCTGGCAGAGACGTTCTCCAGCCACGCCGTCTCCACCCGCCCTCGCAGCTCCTCCACCTCGGAGAGCTTCACCGTGCCCGTCAGCCCGTCCCCTCTGAGCCCCCTGTGCCAGGTGACGAGGACGCTGCTGGGTCTGGGGTGTCCCGGGGGCAGCGCCAGGGTGCAGTTCATCTCTACGGAGTCTCCGGCTTCCTTCACCACCCGCAGGGGCTGCTGCAGGACGGAGAACTCACCGATCCGCTTCAGACACCCGCCTGCAGGGAGGGGAAGGGAACCTCTAGTTCAATACTTGTGCGCTCTGGCCCGGCAGCCTGGCGAGCGGTGGTGCCTCCTGGCAGCCGGGGCAGCGGCAGGGTCTCGCACGCACGCAGGCACACACGTGCACAATTCCACACACACACACACAGACACACGCGCTGCCCCCACATTGATGAAGCCTTGGTTGCAGCAGACACGCCGTGCGTTGAGGATGCACAAGGGACCCGTTAGGAGTGACCGTGCGAACTGACCGGTGCCTGTGGACGAACTCCGCACTGACTTACCCCTGTCCGGGGAGCTGCCCAGGAGCGGGAGCTGCAGGAGGGACACGCACACTAGGAGCCACATCTCAGCCACTCCAGGGGCTGCAGCTTTGGGGCTGTTTTGTACTGGGAGGAGCCTTGAAAGCAACACCCCAAATGAAGAGACGACACCATCCACAGCCCAGACCCAGGGGAGGGAAGGGGAGGGGAGGCTCGGTAGTAACCCTCTCCATTCCCATCCCCTCCTTAGCCTGGCCCACCACAAAGTGCTTTACACAGACCCGACTGTGTCTGCTGTAGTCACTTCCCTCAGCTCCGCCAGGCAGCCACTTCTGGGCTGGAACCCGCTGCTCTGAACAGCAGAACTGCACAAGCATTTACGGGTTTAGAGGCATTTTTCACACAAGCAGGGATCCTAGTTTTCCATGATAAAAACCCCCAAATTTTCTGATAAAAACCCCCATAAAAATCCACATTTTTCTGCAAATAAAATGAAACACTGAACTTTAGTTCCCCGGCCACAGTATAGCGATAGGTACCAGTTGAACACAATGGTTTATGGATGTACAGCAGAACCCCGTTGAGCCCCCATTACCCGGCTCTCCGTATTAACTGAACCACTGGCCTGGGGCGGGGGCGGGGGCTGGGGCTGACCACCCCCCCGAGCCCCAGCCGCGGTCAGGCCTGTGCAGCTGGTGGTCGGGTGAGTCTGGCGAGCCGGATAATGGCGGCTCAGATCAATGGGGTTCTACTGGGTATATTTGGATTTTTTCACAAAATGTAACAACTAAAGATTCTCTGTAAAAGCACAAACTCTGCCTATTTCTGTGGCAAACGGATTTCTAGGATCCCTGCACATGAGTGCAGTCACCTCTGGGATGGAGAGAGGTGACCCCATGAACAACGGGCACTCAGCAAAGGGTTTCGGTGTTTGCTTCTGCGTGTTTGGATTTTCTAACTGGTTATACGGCAGTGGGGGAGTAGGAATCAACACAACTGCAACTTGCATCAGTTGTCTCCATTCTGCTGTGTTAGTTACTCCCCCTGTCTGGGGGCGCCTGGTCCCCACCCCCCGGGTTGGTGTCAGCCACTAAGGGGGACACCTGAGTCTGCAGAGAGCCTGAGCCGATTGCTCTGAGACAAGAGCTGGCCCGTCTGACATCTCAGTTAACAGATACCAGCAGCTCAGCCGGCTGTTCTGGGCTGGAGGCCGGTATCGCTGGGGGAGGTTCTCTGGCTGGGTTATGCCGGAGGCTGAGGTGCATGGACAGACTGTGCCCTTCTGGCCGTGACAGACGCAGTCGGAATCTCGAGTAGGAGCCGAGAGGTTCCTTTATCTCTGGTGCGGCCGCGGCTGGAACGCTGTGTCCAGCCCTGGTTGAAGTAGGATGTTAATCGATTGGAGAGGGGTCAGAGAAGAGCCGTGAGAAGGATTCCGGGATTTGACCCCCTGCCTTGTAGTGACAGACTCCAGGTGCCCATCTGGTCGGCCTCACAAAGAGAAGGTGAAGGGGTGATTTGGTCCCAGCCCGCAAGTACCTACGTGGGGAGCAGAGATTTACTAACGGGCTCGTCACACTAGCAGAGGAAGGTCTGACATGATCCAGTGGCTGGAAGCAGAAGCTGACAATAAGACACATGTTTAACAGTGGCAGTAACTAACCCCTGGAACAATTCCCCAGGGCTGTGGTGGATTCTCCGGCCCTGCCCATGTGTAAATCAGGACCGGTTGCTTTGCTAAATGCTCTGCTCTGGGTGATTTGGTGCAGGTCTCTGGCCTGTGCCGTACAGGAGGTCAGACCAGATGATCACAAAAAGAAGAACAGGAGTACTTGTGGCACCTTAGAGACTAACAAATTTATTAGAGCATAAGCTTTCGTGGGCTACAACCCACTTCTTCGGCTGTAGTCCACAAAAGCTTATGCTCTAATAAATTTGTTAGTCTCTAAGGTGCCACAAGTACTCCTGTTCTTCTTTTTGTGGATACAGACTAACACGGCTGCTACTCTGAAACAGATGATCACAGGGGGCCTTGCATGACATCGAGGGAGACGTTGCCGGGACGCTGGGTTAGCAGCCCGACCCTCGGGACAGCGGCGTGGAGATTGGTAATGACTCGCAAGGGTCAGGGCCGTACGGTCTCCTCTCTGACTGGCACTGGCCCCTGCTCTGCCCCCTCACTGGGGTCAGTTCTCAGAGGGGCGGGGCCCCCCACTGAGCCCCCTCAATGCTCCCTGTAGTAGCTGGTAGCGACGCCTGCTCGGTCTGGGCTCCCATCTACCGGGGACCCGTGTCCGGGTATTCACAGCAGACGGAGTCGCGCTGGCGAGCCAGAGCTGGCCGCGCCCGTGGCAGGCCTGGTGCAGACCCAGGCGAGGGGGTCGGGGGCGAGGGGCCAGGCGACAGGAAGGGGCGACACAGACAGAGCGCGAAGTTACTACTTTCCACTCTGTGTGGTCAGGGCCGGATACCAGAGCCTCGCTTCTGACATCAGAGACCTGTTGCGAGACGCAAACCACGCAGGCTGCGCTCAGGGGACACGTCCCGGGCGGACAGCAGCAAAGCAGGGCCAGTGACTGTGTGCTCAGGGCAGGGCGTGGGGCTCGGCGGGGGGGACGTGTTCATGGCCTGGGGGTCACAGTGTGGGGCTTTCAATTCTCACCTCCCTGGGGGCACAGGGCATTTCCCCCCCAGGCTCCCAGCCCGGCGCGGGATTCGGGAGCAGCCCAGCCTGTTCCGATGGGATTTCCTCAGGGGGTTCACGTCTCAGAACAGAGTTCAAATAGCCCAGGCTGTACCAGCCCCCCCGCGGCCCCGGCTGCTGTGGCTTCACGGCTCCGGTACCCGGGCTGGGGAGAGCAGAGCTGGCTCCCGGGTGGCTCCGGGTCTGCATTCAGAGTAGCAGCCGTGTTAGTCTGTATCCGCAAAAAGAACAGGAGTACTTGTGGCACCTTAGAGACTAACACATTTATTAGAGCATAAGCTTTAAGAAGTGGGCTGTAGCCCACGAAAGCTTATGCTCTAATAAATGTGTTAGTCTCTAAGGTGCCACAAGTACTCCTGTTCTTTTTCCGTGTCTGCAGTGCAGGCAGCCCTCGGCGGCATTTCTCCCTCCACGCAGGGGCAGGCCCTGGAGAGCGGGTGGGGGACACGCGGTCACAGGGAAACTGAACTCAGGGCACAGCTAAGGTGGGCGAGTCCCGGGTTTTCTGATTTCCCGGCAGTGCTGAAAACATCGGGGTGGGGGTGGGGGTGTTGGGGGGGAATTGCTTCACCTTGAACCAAAAGCAAAAGGTGCCAGAATTGCCACCGACTGAGACGGCCAATCCCGGGGGGATTCAGGCCAATCCCAGGGGGACTCAGGCCAAACCCCAGGGGGACTCAGGCCAATCCCAGGGGGACTCAGGCCAAACCCCAGGGGGATTCAGGCCAATCCCAGGGGGACTCAGGCCAACCCTGGGGGGACTCAGGCCAACCCCAGGGGGACTCAGGCTGACGGACGCAGCCGAAAGCTAGTTCAGGGCAGGTCTCTGGCCCGGGTGGTGCAGGGGCCCAGAGCAGCTGATCGCCGGGGTCCCCTCTGGCCGCGGGATCTGTCAGTCTGGGAACAAAAGTCGTTCGAAAGGAAACGGTTTGTTTAGATTTCAGGCATTTGAAACCGTTGCTTACGTTTTTAAAAAGAAAAAGGAAATTGGGAGCTGAAATGTCCCGGAGTCGCCAAATCTGCGTTTTTCCCCAAAAAGGATTTGCTTGACAAGTTTCACCCAGCTCTAGCCACCGGGCGTCACTTGCCAGAGGGAGGATTTCTAGCTCTGGGGGCAGAGATTGTGTCTGAAGGGTGTCAGCTCCCTGCCTGCCCGGCTCCACACGGCTCCCAGCTCCGCACGGCTCCCGGACGCGCCCGGCATTTCCCTCAGGCTCCTGGGCACGGGGGGGGCCATGGGGGCTCCATGCACTGCCCCCACCCCGAGCGCCGGCTCCACAGCTCCCATTGGCTGGGGGCCAGCGCACAGAGCCCCCTGGCCTCTCTGCCTAGGAGCTGGACTTGCTGGCTGCTTCTGGGAGTCGCCTGAGGCCACCCTGAGCCTGCTCCCCACACCCCTTCCTGCACCCCAACTCCCTGCCCCAGCCCTGAGCCCCCTCCCACACCCCAAACCCCTCACCCCCGTGCACCCCAATCTCCTGCCCCAGCCCTGTACCCCCTCCAACACCCAAACTCCTTCCCAGAGCCTGCACCCTGTACCCCCTCCCGCACCCCAACCCCCTGCCCCAGCCCTGTACCCCCTCCGACACCCAAACTCCCTCCTGGAGCCTGCACCCTGTATCCCCTCCCACCCACACCCCAACCCCATGCCCCAGACCGGTGAAAGTGAGTGGGGGTGGGGGAGAGTAAGCGACGGAGGGAGGGGGAATGGAGGGAGATGGGGCAGGGCAGAGGCGGGGCCTCGGGGAAGGGGCGGGGCAAGGGTGTTGGGCTTTGTGAGATTAGAAAGTTGATGTCCCTGGAGACAGAAGCAGAAAGTGGCTCCTGGCTCACGGCTCTCAGCAGCCACAAGGACTCTGGTAACGGGGGGGTTGCCTGGGCCTGGTGCCCAGACCCCAGGGCCGCGTCCCCCCGAGCGGTATAAATCAGACGAGTGCCGGCCGGCCGGGCGAGAGCGCACTCAGGCGCGGGGAGGAGAGAGGGGGGTTTGAAGCCAGTCTCCAGGCGGGTTTATGGCAGGGGTGATATTTTGAGCAGTGTAGACAGATGTCGTCCCTTGGTCTCAGGCACGTCGCTCGCGTTCCAAAGGGAGCCGGTCTGCGACGGCCGAGCCCCGCCGGGATCAGCAATGCTGGGGGGCTGGGAACACGCTGGGGTCACGGCTCCTATGGGACGCTGGAGAGAAAGTGCCGCTGGCTCCACCTCCCCGCTGGCCCGCCGGCTGCCTGCCCCTCTCTGTGCCGCCCCGTTCCCACCTCTAGCCTGCACCCGATTCTGCACCTGGCCAGGGCCGGTCTCTGCAGGGGCTGCTCCGCACAGGGATCGGAGCCGCCAGCGCGGGTTGTTCTCCATGGGGACCCGTGCGCTGGGCACTGGGCCCTCCCCACCCCGGGGGTCCGGGGAAGGAGGGACTGAGCCAGGGAACAAGCAGACGGGGCAGATGCTGGTTTCATTCGGATTCAGCGCTTGGTCCCCGGTTGTTATTGATTCTCTGTGTCCCCAGAGCACCTGAGAGCCCCAGTCCTGGAGCAGGGCCCCGTGGTGCCGGGCGCTGCCCAGACACAGGACAGGGCCCTGCCCCCAGGAGCTCGGGTCTGGCCCCAGTGCTGTGGGCAGCGTTGGCCTGAGGGGCTCCAGACGCTGAGTTGAATCACCAGGGGCTGCTGCTCTGCCAGGCAGGGGCGCCCCCCCGTGGGCATCTGGGGCCGTCGCAGGCAGCGTTCCCACAGGGCACCCTACAGACTCACCCCATCGCCCGCTGGTCCTGCCCCATTCCCCTGCCCCACTCCTTGCAGTGCCCTGTGTGACGAACTGGGACTGTTCTTAATGTGGTCTGTGAATGCTGACAGGGGAGGTTGGCTAGGATGGTCTGCATTGGGGAAGGGGAGACTGACCGAGGGAGAATACCTGAGCATGTAACATGAGAACCCAGGAAGGGGTTAGAGGCCAGGTGACACCTTTGCCCGGGAAACTGAACAAAGGCTGGGGAGAGAGTTTCAGGAGCTGGCTGGTGACATGGCTGGGAGGCAGATGGGACTCTGACCTCCCAAGGGGGCTGTGGTGCCCTGGGACCCCAAGATGGACCTATCTGAGAGGGGTCCTGTTGTCTGTGCCTGCAAGACCTGTCTTGGACTGTGTTCCTGTCGTCTAAATAAACCTTCTGCTTTACTGGCTGGCTGAGAGTCATGGTGAATCGCAGGAAGCCGGGGGTGCAGGGCCCTGAGTCCCCCACACTCTGTGACAACCCCACTCCCCTCCCAGAGCCAGGGAGAGAACCCAGGAGTCCTGGCTCCCAGCCCCCCTGCTCTAACCACCAGCCCCCACTCCCCTCCCAGAGCCGGGGAGAGAACCCAGGAGTCCTGGCTCCCAGCCCCTCCTGCTCTAACCACCAGCCCCCACTCCCCTCCCAGAGCCGGGGAGAGAACCCAGGAATCCTGGCTCCCAGCCCCCCCTGCTCTAACCACCAGCCCCCACACCCCTCCCAGAGCCAGGAGAGAACCCAGGAGTCCTGGCTCCCAGCCCCCCCTGCTCTACCCCACTACACCCCACACCCCTCCCAGAGCCAGAAGAGAACCCAGGAGTCCGGGCTCCCCGTCCCCGCTCCCCTCGCAGAACCAGGTGTCTCACCCTATGCTTCTCAGCGATGCCCTTGTGCAGGAAGATGCAGGCGGGCCGCAGTGGGGAGGAGCGGGAGGAGGAATCGCAGTAGGCGGGGTGGCTAGTAACACGCACCGAGTATCCCTGGCACCCCGTCATCCCGGGGCTCCTTCTTCCCCGAAAGATAGACGCCCGAATGCCTGAGTTCCCGTAGGGCCCGACCCCCGTGGGCATCACCCCACTGGTTCCCGGGGCCAGGGACAGGCCCAGGGGCGGCAGGTTTCCCTGCAGACGTTGGCTGGTGCCTGTATTAATGAAACACCCCCTGCCACAGCTCAGGGCCCGGCCCCTGTACCAGCCGGGCACCCTCCTCAGGCTCCCCAGCCAGCGCCTCTCCGGGGGAGCCCGTGTCTCTCTCTCCCCCCTGCCCGGGGCATTTCCCGCGCCCTGCCTACGCCGTGAGCACCCCAGAGAGTCCGGCTGCCTGGCCACCCCTCTGTTTGCTTTTCTCCTCAGTCACAGTGCCTGGTCTAACCGCCACGGGCCAGGTGCCACCAGCCCTTCCACGACGGCCCCTTTATCCCGGAGGTAAAAGCAGTGCAGAGAAAACACATTCCCGCAGCCAGAGACACGACACGCAGGCTAGTGACCGTACCGGCGCTCGCCCCAGCGCCCAGCCGGGACTGTCCTGCGCCTCCCAGTCCATCGCCCCCTTCGCACCAAACCAGACCCGGGACGGGGCGGCGAGCCGCGCGGCTGCCCAGCCTGGCTCCTGGCAGAGCCCTGAAGGGGGGTGAGCCGGGCACGGGGGCTGGGCTCAGAGCGCAGCTCCAGAAGGACAGAGCCGAGTGGGGTCATTTCCCTTCCCCTCCCCCCCCGGGAGCCTGAGGAAACCCCCTTCACCCCGGCTGGCCCACGAGGTGACCACTAGACAGCCCCACAGGAGCAGGGTAACGTTCACGTTTTCGGTACAAAGGGCTCCCAAAATACCTCAGCTTAATTCCGTGAGGTTTGTCCAGGTCATGGCAGAGTATTGTCATATATGTGACGCCTCACCCCCAAACGACAGCCCCCACTCCTGCCTCTGGCCCTAGACACTCCGGGGCCAGGGAGGGGCAGGTCAATGGGACTAAGTGTCAGGCCACGCCGACGCGCTCCGATACGGCAGGGACGGGGGGTCGGGTCCCCGCGAGAGCAGGTGTCACCGGGCAGCAGCCAGCCGAGGGGGCAGTAGCCGAAACGCTCGCTTGGCTTCATGCCACGGCAGCCCTGGGGGTCGGGCAGCAGTGCGAGCGGGGGTCTGGGAGCCGAAGGGCAGAGCTCTGAGCCCCACGTGCAGCCGGATCGGCCTGGCCAGGGGCCAGCACCACATCCACCCCGCCAGGTAGTGACAGCCCCGGGCACCCGGCAGAATGGGGGTGTGACATTCTGTACCTTGGGGGGCGCCCTATAGCCCCCACATTCCTCATCGGTGTATAATTGTGATCTTGCATAGCCAGCAGGGCGTGTGAGGTATCCGCTGAAAGTCCCTGTTCTAGCTAAATACGTGTCATTAGTGCAAGCTCTGAGCGTGTGTTGTGTGGTTGTCACTGAGAACGTGCTGTGAGTTGGGGAATCAGCCAGATATTGGCTCCCCAGAGGAAACAGCAAGGAAAGTAACCAACACCTGGGCGGGGTGTGAAACAACCATCACCAGCCATTGTCCAGCCAGGGAGCTACAACGCAATGACTCACCTGCACGAGGCCCCACCAGGGGAATTGCCTCAGCCTGGCCTGGGGACTCAGCAACGCCCCCAGACAGGCCTGGCCTTGTGCCCCCCAAGCCCATGGACTGAGGGTATAAAACAGACACAGGGGCCCCACGCTGGGCCTTTCTCCTCCCCCCCACCTACGCTGCAACAACAAGGACACTCTGAAGACCCCAACTGAGGGGACTGGGCCAGGTTTCAAGGGTGAAATCTGTGTACGAGGAACTGCAATATCCAGTGGGGGGAGAAAAGCTACTTAGCCTAGATGTTGCCCAGCCTAGTAGGGTTGAGAGGTCAGACTGCAGGCTTATGTTTTATTTCTTTTGGTAACTAACTCTGACTTTTTGCCTTTCATAGAATCATAGACTATCAGGGTTGGAAGGGCCCTCAGGAGGTATCTAGTCCAACCCCCTGCTCAAAGCAGGACCAACCCCAACTAAATCATCCCAGCCAGGGCTTTGTCAAGCTGGGCCTTAAAAACCTCTAAGGAAGGAGATTGCACCACCTCCCTAGGGAACCCATTCCAGTGTTTCACCACCCTCCTAGTGAAATAGTGTTTCCTAATATCTTTGGTGGTCAATAAACTTCTTTTACTGTTTATCTTTCCCAGTGAGTTTGTAAGAAGTGTTTGGTGAATCTGCTCAGGTTACAAAGGCTGGTCTATGTCCACTTTCCATTCATGAAGTGGGGAACCAATGAATACATTTCATTGCTCGTCTTGAGCAGCGCAGGACGGTACATTCCTGAAGTACGAGGCTGGGAGCTGCGGGGGGATTTGTTTGGTGCCTGTCTCGGTGTGATTCGTGAGCGGCTCTGGGAGCATTCATGCAATCGAACTGTGTGTGGTTGTGCTGAGTGATCACAGCGCCTGGAGGGGTGGCTGCTGGTCACTAGGAAAGCATTGCGATAGACAGCTCAGGCTGGAGAGTTCAGGGGGCCCAGCAGTCCCACAGTCCCGGCTGCACCCCAGAGATCCCGTCACACCTTCTGCCAGGTGGAGCCGGCAGCAACCAGGGCCACGTTCAATATCTAGGGGTTCCTCTGCACCGACACAGCACAGAACCGGCTCCAGCCCCCAGCCAGTAACTTGGGGAAATTACACCCCCCCACCCCCGGGCACCGCTGAGAGGCAAAACTTCCCCACTCATAGCACAGAGTCTGAGTGTAGAAAAGACACTTTTCACGAGAGGAGGGAAGTCGCCCGGTGTTAATTAGGGGAAATGCCACAAGCAGGATTCATACACATAACGCTGTGAGCAGGACGCCTGCCCCAGAGTGCATGGGGCAGAGCTTCCCCCACGTGTTCCTGAGACCTACAACCCCCAGTTCCTTTCCTGTACCCCTCCCGTCTCCCTCCACCGCGCCCCACTCACAGGGGGGTCCCTGGTCAGTGAGGACCCCGCGTCTGTGTGAGCTCCCCTCCCACCCAGGAGAAGGCACCTGGCTTGTTCCCCCCTCTGAGCACTTGATTTGGCTGGTCCCCCTGCCAGCCACGGTGCCTCTCCACTAGCCGCCCCACCAGCCACGGTGCCTCTCCACTAGCCGCCCCACCAGCCACGGTGCCTCTCCGCTAACTGCCCCACCAGCCACGGCTCCTCTCTACTAGCCGCCCCGCCAGCCACGGCGCCTCTCCGCTAACTGCCCCACCAGCCACGGCTCCTCTCTACTAGCCGCCCCACCAGCCACGGCGCCTCTCCACTAACCGCCCCGCCAGCCACGGTGCCTCTCCGCTAGCCGCCTCGCCAGCCACAGTGCCTCTCCACTAGCCACCCCGCCAGCCACGTCTCCTCTCCACTAGCCACCCCGCCAGCCACGTCTCCTCTCCGCTAGCCGCCCCGCCAGCCACGGTGCCTCTCCGCTAGCTGCCCCGCCAGCCACGTCTCCTCTCCACTAACCGCCCCGCCAGCCACGGCTCCTCTCTGCTAGCCACCCCGCCAGCCACGTCTCCTCTCCACTAGCCACCCCGCCAGCCACGTCTCCTCTCCGCTAGCCGCCCCGCCAGCCACGGTGCCTCTCCGCTAGCCGCCCCGCCAGCCACGGCTCCTCTCCACTAACCGCCCCGCCAGCCACGGCTCCTCTCTGCTAGCCACCCCGCCAGCCACGTCTCCTCTCCACTAGCCACCCCGCCAGCCACGTCTCCTCTCCGCTAGCCGCCCCGCCAGCCACGTCTCCTCTCCACTAACCGCCCCGCCAGCCACGGCTCCTCTCCACTAGCCGCCTCACCAGCCACGGCTCCTCTCCGCTAGCCGCCCCGCCAGCCACGGCTCCTCTCCACTAACCGCCCCACCAGCCACGGTGCCTCTCCGCTAACCGCCCCGCCAGCCACGGCTCCTCTCCACTAGCCGCCCTGCCAGCCACGGCGCCTCTCCGCTAGCCGCCCCGCCAGCCACGTCTCCTCTCCGCTAGCCGCCCCGCCAGCCACGTCTCCTCTCCACTAACCGCCTCACCGCTCCACCAGCTGCTCTTGCTGGCCATCCTTTACTCACCTTCTGCTGCCACTTGCCTCTGTGGTGACCTCGGCAGGTCAGTCTCTTGAGGTCACCCCCAGCCCTCGGTGAGTGTCAGCTCTCGCGAGCACTTGACATAACAAAAGCTGTTTATCTGTGTCTTGAACAACGGGAGGAACAAGCTAAACCAGGCAGGGCTCCGGCATTTGAGTCCCTGGCTTAGCAAGGTCCTTTCAGCTGAGGGTGACTCCCCCCCCCCCTCCACTGGGGACAGGTTAAGCACAGTTCTGCTCCCCTTTATTCATACAGTAAAGACAACAACACTGATAACATTTCACTCCCCAGCGTTCAGCACTAAAGTGACGTGTAAGCCAACACCAGCCAAAGCTGATCACTCGGAGCAACGCAGCTCTGTCTGCTGGGTACCTAGGCAGAGCAGGTGTGTTCATGTAAATCTAGTTTGCTCCGGCAGTCTCTCCCCCGCCCAGCTGTCTGTCAGGGGGGAGTCATTCCGGTCCTGCTGACATATTTTTACTCAAAGGAGGGAGCTAAGGATAGGTGTGTGCGTGAGGGAACTGGCCAGTGTGTGAGTCCCACACCCAATGGGTGAGACTTGACATGTCAGAGGCCAGGTCATCTCGACAGTCCCCTTGTACGATCTCAGATATGGGCCACCGGCAGGCAGCTCACGTCCTGGGATGCTGACAGATGGGGGCCTCTGTCCCCTCAATATCCCATCAATGATTTAGATAATAGCATAGGGAGGACACTGGTACATTTTGCGGCTGATACGAAGCTGGGAGAGGATGAAAGTGCTTTGGAGGACAGGATTAAAATTCAGAATGATCTGGACAAACTGGAGAAATCATCTGAAGCCAATAGGATGAAATTCAATAAGGACAAATGCAAAGTGCTCCACTTAGGAAGGACCAATCAGTTGCACACATACACAATGGGCAATGACGGCCGAGGAAGGAGTCCTGTGGAAAGGGATCTGGGGGTCAGAGTGGATCACAAGCTAAATATGAGACAAGAGTGTAACGCTGTTGCAACAAAAGCAAACATCCTTCTGGGAGGTATTAGCAGGGGTGTTGTAAGCAAGACACGAGAAGTAATTCTTCCACTCAACTGATTAGGCCTCAACTGGAGTATTGTGTCCAGTTCTGGGCACCACATTTCAGGAAGGATGTGGGCAAATTGGAGAGAGTCCAGAGAACAGCAACAAAAATGATGAAAGGTCTAGAAAACATGAGCTATGAGGGAAGATTGAAAACACTGGGTGTGTTTAGTCTGGAGAAGAGAAGACTGAGAGAGGACATGAGAACAGTTTTCAAGTATGTAAAAGGTTGTTACAAGGAGGAGGGAGAAAAATTGCTCTTCTTAACCTCTGAGGACAGGACAAGAAGTAATGGGCTTAAATTGCAGCAAGGGCGGTTTAGGTTGGACATTAGGAAAAACTTCCTACCTGTCACGGTGGTTAAGCACTGGAATAAATTGCCTAGGGAGGTTGTGGAATCTCCGTCATTGGGGATGTTTAAGAGCAGGTTGGACAAACCCCTCTCAGGGATGCTCTAGATAATTTGATTTAGTTGGGGATTGGTCCTGCTTTGAGCAGGGGGTTGGACTAGATACCTCTTGAGGTCCCTTCCAACCTGGATACTCTGTGATTCTGTGACTCTAATACTCAGTCCTGCCACGAGTGCAGGGACGGGACTAGCCACCTCACGAGGTCCCTTTGTGACACCAGGGTGCGAGCTGGACTTTCAAAGAGCAGTGTCCCCTTAACTCTCCAGCCCAGAGCACCTCTCCCACGGCTCTGCCAGTGACCGGCAGCCTTTTCCGGGCCTTGCTCTCCCCAGCCATTAGCCTGTGACGGCCCAGCCAGCACAGATACGCAGGCTGTGCCGGCCCCTCCGGCACCGTGTAGAGGGAGACGCCCGCACAGCCCACAGCCCCCGCCTTGCCCCCGGGAATGTGCATCTTGCACAGCTCCGGACCCCCCTGGGTCAGTGTACGCTCGTTGATTAGTTCATCGTCCCATCGAAGGGTAACGGACGGCACCAGCCGTGGTTAACCTGAGTCGAGATTCCCCAGACGCGCCCGTCAGAGAGAAAATATTCAAACGAGGAGATTACCTAGAGACAGACCGATCTGAAATGATGGTAAGTGACCCAGCCCAGCAGTCAGAGCGGGTTACAAAAGGGAAGGAAAGGGTAAAGCCACAATTGAATTCCTGAACTTTATAAGGCTGATGGTTCCACAGGCCGAATGGATGGGCCCCCAGACGCTGCCGTACACGTCCCAGGCTGTCTCCATTCAGCGGGGGCCAGTCCCCCAGGTCAGCCATGGAGCTTTGTCTTTCCCATGTTCATGCTGCCAGGCAGGGATAGGGGTGGAGAGGGGACCAGATGCCTTTGCCCGCTTTTCACACTGTGCCGGGTCACGGGCTCAGGCATCCCTGGCCTGCGTGAGCTGCCACGTGTCCTTCAGGTGACTGGTAAATTTCTCGTCTACACCTCTCCGATGAAGCAGTTAACGGTGTGTCCACCCCTGTGCTCATTCCTAGTGTCTCTGAAGGGCTGGTCGGTGGGCGTCCCCCAGAACGACAGCGTGTTTCAGTAACAAACACATAGCAGAACCTTGCACCTCCACGTGCAATGACTCTACATACATTTTAGCCGGACAATGAGGTTCAGCAAATTATGACTTTTCAAATGAGACCTCACATGGCATTGTTTGTACAAAACACGTCATACCCCTACAGCTGTGGGGACTGTGGGCTGGAGGGTGTTACCTGGGGTCCAGCGGGTCACGCCCTTCCAGGCCTTCCCCTCTGGGATTCTACGGTGAAAGGCTGGTCTGGCTGCTGGGGGGACGGGAGGAGGGCAGCAGCGAGACCGATGGGGACGGGGGCCTTTCCCCAGTGCCGGCTCCTGGCAGATCCTCCAGCTCGGATCTCCCAGCCTGGTGCTTTGCCGCTGTGGCCCTGCTCATTGCCAGCAGCCGGGCGGCCTCGGGGCAAGTGATGCCTGGGCAAACTTGTATTTTGGTGCCTCAGGCCCTCACTGCCTCCCCGGGCCCCCATGCACCCCCCCATCCCCCCAGGCCCTCACTGCCTCCCCAGGCCCCCATGCACCCCCCCAGGCCCTCACTGCCTCCCCGGGCCGCCATGCACCCCCCCATCCCCCCAGGCCCTCACTGCCTCCCCAGGCCCCCATGCACCCCCCCAGGCCCTCACTGCCTCCCCGGGCCCCCATGCACCCCCCCATCCCCCCAGGCCCTCACTGCCTCCCCGGGCCCCCATGCACCCCCCATACCCCCAGGCCCTCACTGCCCTCCCAGCCCCCCAGGCCCTCACTGCCTCCCCAGGGCCCCCACTCACACCTCCCCAGCCCCCCAGGGTGCTGCTGCATCCCTGGGCTCCCCACCCCCATCACCACAGGCCCCCATTTCCTCCCCTGGCCCCCCACCCAGCCCCCCGTGCCAAACTCCCGCTGCTGCCCTGAGCCCCCCACGCAGCCCCCCGTGCCAAACTCCCGCTGCTGCCCTGAGCCCCCCACCCAGCCCCCCGTGCCAAACTCCCACCCGCCCATCCCCCCAAGCTGCTGCTGCCTCCCTGGGCCCCCCACCCACTCCCCCATCCCTCACTGTTTCCCCAACCCCATTGCCCCGAGCTCCCTCTCGCAGCCCTGGAGCCCAGACCTGCCCTGCTTCTTGCCTTTTGACCCCGGCGCTCACCCGTAAAGCCCATCAGCAGATCAAACCCCCATGGCTCCTGGCCCCCTGGCACTGCCCCAGCCCCCCATGTGGCCGCCCCGTTCTCCGTGTACACCACCACGTACACCACCCCCGGCCGGTGCTCCCCGCGGTGGCTCCCGTTCAGGCACTTGGGGGAGGCCCCGTACTGGTCGATCAGGCACCGCTCGCTGAACCTCGCCAGGTCTCGGCTTCTCACCCAGCAGTAGTAGACGGCTTCTTTGATGAAGGACGCCTTCCTCTGAGGCCAGTCCGCCGACTTGGGCCCCGTGCTTCGGAGATAGGGGGACACCGTTTCGGTGTAGCCAATGTAGAAATACTTTGCATGGCTCCAGAAGATCTCCAGGATTTTCCTCTCCAGCTCTTCACACGACAGCTCCATTTCTGGCACCATCCTCCGGCTCCTTTGGCCACGCCGAGCTTAGCCCCAGGGCCCCACAGCCTGCGTCCAGCCGGTGACCTGCACGGGAGAGACACGTCCCCTTTCAGCCAGGCGTAGCCCAGCCGGCCCCTGAGCGTGAGCTCCCCGTGCCCCGCGGTGACTCAGTGAGCAAGGACAAGCCCTGCTGGGGTAAGCAGGGAGCATGGAGCTGGGTGGGGGTCGATGCACAGCGTCTGTGGGTCCATCACGGCCCGGGGGGCGGCAGGGCTGGAACCCGGCAGTGTAGCCATTTGGCTGGGGCTGGAGCCTGAGCTCTGGGACCCTCCAGCCCACCTGAACATCTGCGCTGCACTTGTACCCCGGCGAGCCCGAGTCAGCCAGGCCGGCCGCGGGGGGCACCGCAGCGCAGAGACGCCCCAGGAGCCCAGCGCTGGAGCCTGCCTCTGGCGCCGGTGTCTGCCCGGCTCAAGAGAGGGCAACAGACTGGACGGGGCTCAGGGAAGGGCCACGGGAAGGAGGCGAGGGCCGGAAAACCCGCCTGGCAGCCCGACGCTGAGGGAGCTCGGATGTGGAGCCGGGAGGGAGGGTGAGAAATGACACGACCAGGGGTGACATTACACCCCATATTCCTCATAGAAACGTTCTGATGAGATAATTCTGGCAAACCTCTGCTGTGATTTGTACACGATACCCCACGAGGGGTGTCACCTGGCACAGGAATCCATCGAGGATACCAGGGCTCGCCCCCTGACAGACGTGCGAACCCCGCTTGAAAACAAACCCTGTAAGGCAGGGAGCGACCTCATTGGGGTTCTTCTCTTTCTCTGACTCCCTGCCCAAGGCCGGTGCTTGGAAACACCCGAGAAACACGGACTGAAGTGGGGACAAGGGTTGAACCCAGGCTAGAAAGATTCCTAGCCTGGGAAAGTGAGACCTGGAGTTTTAAGCTGCCAGGAAGCGCATCTGGCCTTCAAGAGTCTCGGCAGCCTGCCTGAAACAACGTTCGGGGGAGTTTGCTACAGCTCCAATTTCATTACTGTTGTCAGCTTAGATTGTGTGTTTTGTTTATTTCCTAGGTGTGACCAAGTGAGGTTTTATTCACCTTGTTGTGTTGCAGGTGAGTCTTACTGTCCTGTACTAATACTGTGTGTGCCTCGGTTTCCCTGGGTGCTGCACCCGGTGGCGGGAACTGGGGGTGTGAGTTTTGCTGGAAATGAGGCTGCTGGGCTGTCTGCACGTAGGCGATGGCCGATGCCCTTTGTAACCTGAGAGCCAGGAGGGGGGTGCTACCGGTGACGCTTTGCCCGGGAAGCAGGACAAACGCCACACGGGTGGGTCAGAGGCCAGGCAGGGGGGTCCAGGGCAGTCTGCTGTGGGGGGACTCAGATGGGGGAGTCCAGGCTGTCTGGCCCGGGGTTCCCCCAAGATGGACTTGGCTGAAAGTCACTGATTTCTGTGCTAACAAGCTCTGTGCTACCCAACAAACCTTCTGCTTTACCTGGCTGGCTGAGAGGCACGTCTGAGTGCGGAGTTGCGGGGCAGGCCCCCTGGCTGCTCCCCCAAGGGGAAGTGTGGGTGGGAACAGGGATACTGGCTGCTCCGAGGTCAGACCCAGGAAGGTCGAAGCCAAGGAGGCTTTTTGCCCTGGCCAGCGAGCTCTGAGGGGGTCGCGCCGGCTGGGACCGGTGCCAGACGCATTCACGTGAGAAATAAGGCACAAAGATTCGGCGGGGAAGGGA
Source organism: Chrysemys picta bellii (assembly GCF_011386835.1). NCBI lineage: Eukaryota > Metazoa > Chordata > Testudines > Emydidae > Chrysemys > Chrysemys picta. The sequence goes on from NC_088794.1 coordinate 1,095,235, forward strand.
ATAGGCAGGTGCTGGTGCTCACTGGGGCTGGGGCAGATTCTCCCTCCTTCACAGGCTCAAAACTCACCGCTCGAGCCCAGCCGGGAGCGATGGGGCCGGGGCAGGAATCGCCGGGGAGAGTCTCCGGCCTGGGTCACGCAGGAGCTCAGACGGGATGGGCACCACGGGCCCTGCTGGCCTCGGCGTCTGGGAAACTCCAGTCTCTGGCCAGGACCCAATCCCCCCACAAACACCCAGCTCTCCCACCACCCCAGAGACCCCTGGCAGCCCCAACTCTGACCCCCGCCCCCTGCCTGGACTCACCCAGCCGCGGGAGGAGCCGTGTTAGCGCCGTGGCCGTTCCCTGCTCCGCATCGCTGCTCCCAGCGCCTGGCTTTAAACCACATCGGGCCCCGCCCCGCAGGGAATCGGTGACGCTTTGTTTGCAGACGGGCCGGTCTCTGTCAGGTGCGTTTGCTGCACGACAGACCTGTTCCTCCACTGTTTCCAGGTGTTCTCCTGTGTGGGGCGAGAGGCCCAGAAGTGACGTCTCTCCCATCCTTTAGAGCCTTTCCCTTGGCGAGAACGAGCTTGTTTTAAGCTAAGTTCTCAGCCCCGTTTGAGGAAAACGACAGGTCCCAAAATGGAGTTCAGTGTCACGTGGCCTGTCCCACGCCCTGCAGAGTCATAGCCGCCATTATCCACCGGTGAAGCTCTGCCACGGTCCATTGTCTTTGCTGACGGGCCGTTAGTCGTCTCTAGGATAATTATATTCAGCAAATCAGTTTTGCGTCCGAAGCTCTGAACACGGACTGTCTCCGTATCTCAAACGTGGTTCCACCTGGGGACCGCCCACGAGGCAGACGGCTTCCAGCCCAGACAGCTGGCTGGGACCGGCCTGTTCAGGGCAATGGGCCATTAGGAAAAGCAATAGGCCTGAGGTGAAGCGTATCCCACCTGGGGAGCCTGCCTGAGAACGCCCCAGACAGCCTGGGAGCGAGGGCTGCCATGGCTCCGCGGGCGTGGGACCCACACGCGTCACATCGGCAGCAGCGCTGGCTGGGTTGGTCTGAACGGATGATAGGCGTGTGCATGGGGCTGCCTGGAGAGACCACGGGGACCCACGACCGGCCACGGACACACAAACTTCTACGGGAAGCAGGGGAAAGCCAGGGGACCAGATTGGGCACGCAGGCTGGGGGGCCAGAGAGGCAGGGATGTGGTCCCCATGGGCGAAGACCCCATTAGCCCTGGATTGCAGGTGATGGCAAATAAATGCCACCTTGCGTTGCTGACAATTCCTGCTGGCTGCATCGTTCCCAAAGGGGTAAAGTCTCTGGCGGGGTCTAAATCCATCTGGACTCGCTGGGGAGCCCTGGGGGGACGGACGCCTGGGGGAACCAGAGGGCCCAGCTTGGGGGGGTGCGGCCACAGAGCACGTCGCCCTGGAGCCCCAGCTTGGCCAGACGTGGCTGCAGAGATCACTGGGGAGATGGTCTGGCTGGGGCTGTGCGGGGGGCCGGCTGGATGGGCCCCAGGGCCCGGCTGGCCTGAGGGGCTCTGGGCCTGTGTGCAGTAGGGAGAGCCGCTCCCCACCCGCAAAGACACAGTGACTGGCTATCTCAGCACCTGCCCTGGGGGGTGATTCCCAGCAACGCTCCTGACTCTGACTCAGCTCCTGCAAGCCACCCTGGGGGGAGAGGGCGGGGGGGCCGACACTTACCAGGCTCACGCAGTGAGTCACCGGATCGGCTCGCCCAAGAGTCCTGAAGGAAGTGAAATATGAAATTGCAGAACTACTAACTGTGGTTTGTTACTTATCGCTTAGATCAGCTTCTGTCCCAGACACCTGGGGGATAGCTCATGTGAATCCGATTTTTAAAAAAGGCTCCAGAGGAGACCCCGGCAATCACCGGCCGGTAAGTCTGACTTCAGTACCAGGCAACTGGTTGAAACTATAGTAAAGAACCGAATTGTCAGACACATCGATGAACATAATTTGTTGGGGAAGAGCCAACGTGGTTTTAGTAAAGGGAAATCATGCCTCGCCAATCTACTAGAATTCTACTAGAGGGGGTCGACAAGCACATGGACATGGGGGATCCAGTGGACAGAGTGTGCTTGGACTTTCAGAAAGCCTTTGACAAGATCCCTCCCCAAAGGCTCTTAAACCAAGTAAGTGACAAGGGCTAAGAGGGAAGGTTCTCTCATGGATCAGTAACTGGTTAAAAGACAGGAAACAAAGTGTGGCAACAGGGTTAAAGGATTTAAAGTTGTAAGAAACAGAGCAACTGTCATGCTAAGTCTTAGCCTAATATCGCGTGATCTGTAGAAGCAGGGCTCACGTCAGAAGCGTGTGGGAAGACAGCAGAGTAGAGTCAGCGTGACCCTGCCTTGAGATAGCGATGTTTTGCGAACAGAAGTGAGAAAATACAGGAATGGGCAGGACAGAACATAAACAAACTGCAGATGTTTGTGATTAATGCAGGCCACTAAACTGTATAAACGCTTGTGTGATATTGTTTGTACTTTGAAGAACCGAGGCAGAGATGCTCTCTGCCAGCTGTGTCCTTCCCTTGCAATTGCATGTCCTCAATGAAGCTGTCTCTGACTTTGTTGCTTCCAACCTGAGAGTGGAGTTCGTTTCTTCCACAAAAGGGTAGGAATAAATGGTCAGTTTTCAGAACGGAGAGGGGTAAACAATGAGGTGACAGCGCCCCCTTGTTCCCTCCAGGGATCCCCAGCGAGTCCAGATGGATTTAGACCCCGGCAAAGACTTCACGCTTTTGGGAATGATGCAGCCAGCCCGGATTGTCAGCGGCACAGGGCTCCAGGCGGCCTTTGCAAAGCAAGCTGGTGTTTATTCATCCCCTGCAATCCAGGACTAACGGGGCACACACACAAGAATAGATCAGGGATTTTTAAAAACTGTATTATTACAGTTTGTAACTAATTCGGGGGATTGTGTTATTATTGTTGTTGTTGTTGTTGTTGTTGTTGTTACTTCTTGGTACTGCCTCCCCTTAGCAGTGCCGGTTTCATGAAAGAAAGAAAGAAAGAAAGCTACTCTGTAATATCGACAAGTGCTTAACAGCAGCGAAACACAGAACGTTAGACACTGCGCAGATGACAGGCGCTTATTTTCAAATTGTATTTTTACTTAGATCTGTAAAATAACAAAATTTGTGCAAAAGTGAGTGCGGTGCCGTGTCTCATACCAATAGCAGTAATGGAGTCAGGTGTTAGTGAGTCACGTGCGTGATTGTGATCGGTAAACAGAAATGCCAAAACAATTAGAAAAATCAATTCCTGTTCTTAATACCAGAGAAAACCCTTAATCACGGACGTTACCATGAGGTCAATATGTTTTTAGTGGAGTGACTAACCTGGAGTAGGTAATGGCAGGAACAGAGCGTGTCGGTGAGAGAAAGCACCAGACCGACCGTTCAGCGTGTGACAGCCGGAGCCGGGAAGCCGCCCGCCAGGCAGAGTTCCTTGCTCAATTCCGGGCCCAGACGCGGCTGGCTTTTTGGGCTGGGTTCTGAGTTACCGAGTGGCGTTACGCAGACCGCTAGCACGCTTTGTGCAGCTTTTAATCGTCAACTCCACTTACGATAATCAGATTTGGGTTTGTATTTTTTTATTTGTTCATCACATGTTGTAAGTAGCGGGTGACAGGTTCTGGGTTTGGGGGGTTCTTCCGCTTTTGTTTTTTGCTTTTCATCCTCACTCCATCTCTGCTGCGCGCACACACAGATCTAGGGGGAACTTTAAAAGCCTTTAAAAAACCTTCCTTGGTTGGCCCCGAGGCAGGTCCGAATTGTGTTTATAAACAGGGTGATTAAGAGAAGAAAGGGCTCTTAGGATGTTTCCTAAAGTTAAAGGATCTGTTCCAAGCTTGGGGAACCGCAAAAAGTGAGTCACCGAAATGATAGAAAGTAACTGAAGATTTTTCTACAATTGTTTCAATTGTTGGGTTCAAGAGGTGGTAACAGAGTTACTAATCTCACACAGGACGTGCAGTGGATCCAATCCACCCGGATGTCCGGAAGGGTTTGGATCCAGTTCCACATGGGAAACTATTCGTTACATTGAAGAAGATGGAGATTAATAGGAGAACTGGAAGGTGGGTAAGGAACTGGTTGAAGGGGAGACTACGATGGGTCACACTGGAAGGTGACCTGTCAGGCTGGAGGGAGGTCACTAGCAGAGTTCCTCAGGGATCGGTCTTGGGACCAACCTTATTTAATGTTTTGTTACTGACCTTGGCACAAAAAGTGGGCGTGTGCTAATAAAATCTGCAGGTGACACAAAGTTGGGAGGTGTTGCCAACACAGAGAATGACTGGAATATCCTACAAGAAAATCTGGACGACCTTAAGTATTGGGAGTAGCCGTGTTAGTCTGTATACACAAAAACAATGAGGAGTCCGGTGGCACCTTAAAGACTAACAGATTTATTTGGGCCTAAGCTTTCGTGGACGACCTTGTAAACTGGAGTAATAGAAATGGGATGAAATGTAATAGTGCAAAGTGCAGGGTCCTGCATTTAGGGACTAACAACAAGAATTTGTGCTATAAACTAGGGACGGATCGGTTGGAAGTGACAGGAGGAGGAGAAAGACCTGGGCGTGTTTGTTGATCACAAGAGGATGACTAGGAGCCGTCAATGTGATGCGGCCGTGAAAAAGGCTAACACGGGCCTGGGGAGGATCAGGTGAGGTGTTTCCAGAGGAGACAGGCCCAGGAAGTGTTAGGATACGCTGGTGGAGCTGGTGGTGAGATCTCAGCTGGAGCACTGTTTGTGAGCAATTCTGGTCTCCCAGAGGTTTTTACCCACGAAAGCTTATGCCCAAATAAATCTGTTCGTCTTTAAGGTGCCACCGGATCCTTGTTGTTTTGTAGATACAGACTAACACGGCTACCCCCGACACCAGGGACCCACAGACACCAGGACCCAGAGACGGAGCGTGGACTGTGACGAGTTCTCTGCTGCTAACAACTTCCACCCCCCGGGCAGGGAGTTTGTTTGTAAACACAGGCAGGGTGATTCAGATAACGAAAGGCTTGTTATTACATTAAATTAAATTAAATTAAATTAAATTAAATTAAGGTGATCCTGAAAACACTGCCAGGCTCTCCAGTTAAAAGACAGGGAACAAAGGGTAAGAATAAATGGTCCTTTTCAGACTGGAGAGAGGTAAATAGTGGTGTCCCCTGAGGGCTTGCGCTGGTCTGGGAAGGGCCAGGGCTGTTCAGCATATTCATAAATGATCTGCGAAAAGGGGTAACCAGGGAGGTGGCAAAGTTTGCAGATGATACAAAATCCCTCAAGATAATTAAGCCCAAAACAGTCTGGGAAGAGCTACCTTTGCCTTGGCAGACTTGGCGAGACCAGAGCGTTGGGAATCATTAGGAACGGGCGAGAGAAGATGGAAAATGTCAGAACACCGCTATATAAATCCCTGATACGCCCACAGCTTGAACACTGTGCGCAGATGTGGTCGCCCCATCTCCAAACACAGACTGGAATTGGAAAGGGTTCAGAAAAGGACAACAAACATGATTGGGGGTCTGGAACAGCTTCTGTCTGAGGAGAGATTAAAAACACTGACACCGTTCAGCTTGGCAAAGAGACGGTTAAGGGGAGATACGATTGAGGTCTATAAAACCATGACGGGTGTGGAGAAAGTGGATAAGGAAGTGTTGTTTACTCCTCCTCATAACACAAGAACTAGGGGTCACCCAATGACATTAGTTGGCAGCAGGTTTAAAACAAAGGAAGTATTTCTTCCCCCAACGCCCGGACAGCCTGGGGAACTCAGTGCCAGAGGATGTTGTGAAGGCCAAGACTATAACAGGGTTCAGAAAAGAACTAGAGAAGTTCCTGGAGGGTAGGTCCATCAATGGCTATTAGCCAGGATGGGCAGGGATGGTGTCCTAGCCTCTGTTTGCCAGGAGCTGGGAATGGGCGACAGGGGATGGATCACTTGATGATTCCCTGTTCTGTTCCTTCCCCCTGGGGCACCTGGCACCAGCCCCTGCCGGCAGACAGGACACTGGGCTGGACAGAGCAGTGTGGCCGTTCTCATGTTCTTAAAGAAATGAGGCCCCGTGATCCATTGGCCACATGCCCCGACATCCAGGCTCAGCAGAGACAGAACTAACTGAACTGAAATAGCCAAAGGCCGAGCTGCTCTCTCCAGGTTTGGGTGGGCCTGGGAGACGCTCTCCTCCCAACCCTCACACACAGTTGTGCCGGGCAGAGGGCTGTGAGGTGACTCAGCCGGGAACACCCCCAGGCTCCAGCTGCAGGGGGAAGCCGCTCTGCTACCAATCAGCTTGGCTGGAAAGCAGCGGCTGAGTGGTGCCCCACAAGGACTTGACATTTCCTCGCTGACTTTTAGCTTTAAAGCAGGGGCTGACATGGGCTCCTGTGATTCGGATCCACTGTCTCCTGCCATTAGCAGTGTGACGAAGTGGGAATGTTTTTAATGTTTTCTCTGAATACTGTGTGAGTGCCTCAGTTTCCCCTTTGCATTTCTTAGGTATCTAGGTGGGGGGATCAGGGGGTGTGATTGTTGCAGAGCCCAAGAAGGCCCCTGTGATCCTGTCTGCACAGAGAATGGCCGACACCCTGTCTCCTGATGGCCTGGGCCCCTCCCCTGCAAGGTGCCAGCTGAAGGTGTTGGAGAACGAAGAGATCAGGTGCCTCCTGGCCCCGGAAAGAGACAAAGGCCGGAGGAGGGGCTGGAGAGTTTCAGTTTGGAGCTGGCTGGGGAAATGGAGGGAGCCCCAGGGCCGGAGTCTGGGCTCACTGCCCCCCAAGATGGACCTGACTGAGGGGTCCTGTTCGCTGTACCTACAGGCTCTGTTTTAGACCGTATTCCTGTCATCTAATAAACCTCTGTGTTACTGGCTGGCTGAGAGTCACGTCTGACTGCGAAGTGGGGGGTGTGACAGTGCCGCCCGTGGAGCCAGCTGAGGTCACTCAATCAGGGAGAACTGCAAACAGAACGGGGCAGCCAAACCCCAAACGCTGGTGGATCTTCCAATACTTAGATTTCCCAACCAGCCTCTGTATTACCTCACTGGTTACTCAGAGTCCAACCAACGCAGTTCCCTTAAAGTGCCCAGCGTCCGGCCTCCGTCCAGACACACGTCAGATATGATGATGTTACTGACAATCTGATCTCATCATATAAAAGAAAAGGTTCTTCCAACCCCAAAGGATCAGCCACACACCCAGGTTCAATTATAACTTAGATCTTACCCCAAAATACACCCTATAGTCAATTCTTATTAACTAAGCTAAAATGTATTAAAAAGAAAAGCAAGAGAGTGTTGGTTAAAAGATCAATCTACAGACAGACTTGAATTCAATTCTTGAGGTTCAGACACAGCAGAGATGAGCTTGTCGTTGCCAAAAGTCCTTTTAGAAATAGTCCAGAGGTTATAGTCCAATGTCCATATTCAGGGTGGCTCCAGTCAGTGACTGGGGATCTCAATCCTTGTGGCTTAAGGTTTCCCCCTCTTGAAACCCAAAGCAGATCTGAGATGAAGCAGGATCGTGTCCCAGGGTCTTATACATTTCCAGCAGCCTTTCGGCCTGAGAAAACAATAGGCTTAATTCTCCTTCTCCCAAACATCCTGGCAATTAGCACAGGGTCATTTATCCATTAAACAGTTCAGATCCAGGTTACCACAACCTTCAAAGAGACATAAAGACAATAATACTATTTCACTCAAGTGTCTTCCTAAATATTAATATTCCTTTTTTAATCTTTGAATTAAAACTATAGCAATAGACAAGACTTGTTTGCTTATATCACAAGCCCTGAGTAAACATCTCCCCTTCTATCTCTAAAATGCAGACTTACATTTCAAAGCTCTATTCATTTATCTATCTTCCTACCCAGTCTAGGTTCACCCATGGGTCAGGTCAGTCGGTGAGTTAATTCACTCTTTCTGGCCCTGTCACCTTCTAATGAAATATTATATTACACTCATAACGTCTCAGGGGGTGCAGGACCCTCTGCCCCCCCCCCCAGGACCCCGCCGGGGCGGACTCGCTGTGGAAAGCGCACGGAGGGGCATATGCTGAATGCTCCAAGGTCAGACCCAGGAGGTGAAGCCGTGTGAGCTTCTTGCCCTGAAGACAGTCTGCTCCTAGGGAGAGGAGGCTCCCCAGAGTCCTGCCTGACTTTGTGGGGAGCAGTTCCAGAGCATCGCCCGGGGACCCGTGACAGGCAGCCTCCAGACAAGTCCTGCCCCCTGCCCCGGAGAGCTGTTCCGATTCCTGATCTAAGAAGGTCCTTTAAACTCTGAGATAAGCCTGACCTGGGCCCTTCCTACCACCGAGCTCAATAACCAGGCCAGTTCTTCCCCAGAAGCTCTGCTGGAAATCTGCCAGGTTCATTCCCACGCAGAAAGAGCAGCTCTCATGCCAGAAAACTGGAACTTTTCAGCCAAAAAACCTGAAACACGTGGTGGCTCCAGGATTCCAGGCTTTTCAATGAAAAGTTTTAATTTTCAGCAGGAAAAACTTTCCAGCCAGCTGAAACCAGGACAAGGTCCCGCTGGGAAGGCTGGGTTCCCCCTTCGCACCCCCCGGGATGAGTAGAGGGCATGGCCCAGAACAATCCCAAGTATTCCCTCTCCAGCGCCCCGCCCCGGCTCTTTTCCTTGTCCCATCTTCCCCTCTGCCTCCTGCCCCATCCCGCTCCCTGCTGCTTCCCTCTAGGGTGACCAGATCGCAAGAGTGAAATATCAGGACACGTTGGGCGAGCGGGGCGGGGGAGGGGAGAGGACGACAATGACAAACACAGATGCACAGAGCCATGAGAGGGGGCCCTAGGAAGCTGCAAGAGGGGTTGTACGGCCCCTGCTGCAGCCCGCACCACAAGCCACAGGGCAAGGACACCTATTGAATTCAATGAGAATTTTGCATGTGAATTGATGTACCTAGTTCTGAGATGATAAAGCCAGAAGGGATCCGGTGATCACCTGGTCTCACCGCCTGTATAGCACAGACATAGAACTTTCCCCAAATAATTCCTAGAGGATAGCTTTTAGAAAAACACCATAACCCTTAGTATATTGTTAATTGTTAATTACTCTCACCATTGAAAAGGTATGCCTTATATCCAGTCTGAATTTGTCTAGCTGCAACTTCCAACCCTTGGCTCATGCTCTACCTTTCTCTGCTAGACTGAAGTGCCCATTAACAACTCTTTGTTCCCCATGTAGATACTTACAGTCTATAACCAAGTCACTTCTTAACCTTCTTTTTGTTAAGCTAAATAGATTGAGGTCCTTGAGTCGATCACTATAAGGCATGTTTTATAATCCTTTAAATCAGTCTTGTGACTCTTCTCTGAACACTCTCCAATTTATCAATATCCTCCTTCAATTGTGCACCCCAGAACTGGACACTGGATTCTAGCAGTGGTTGCACCAGTGCCAAATACAGAGATAAAATAACCTCTCTACTCCTGCTTGAGATTCCGATATTTAGGCATCTGGTCACCCTATTTCTGTATGCATTTCCCCAGGTTTTTTTGTAAAAATCAAAACTGAACTGCCCCAGAAATTCTGGCCTGTGGAATCATCGTGAAACTCGCATGGCTCCAACCCTGCCGATGAACCTTTAGATCCACTGCACAGACTTCTGCCACTTGAGCTAATGGAGTAAGTGATGGCAGAGGCAGTAGGTTGTCATCCTATATGTGATAGATCAGCTCTATAGGGGGATGAGACACTTTTTTTGCCAGTGGGTTTCACAGATACCTGCTGACAGAAGAGGAACTGTGAAACTCAGGAATCCTGGGTCTATTCCAGGCTCCTGACTGGAGTGGTCTCTAGTGGTCAAAGACCCTTCTTCCCCGTCCCCTCCAGTCTATGTCTATCCTATTACTGTCTAACCCGTCCCAGCTCCTCATCTGATTTCAACTGCCCCCCACTACCGCTCTGGATTCCTTGGGACAGGGTCTGGAGGGGATGAGACAGAGGGGAGCAGGACTGGAATGGGGGGAAGTTGAGGGGGTGGGACAGCAGGGGGAGCGATGGGGTGGGATGACGGGGGAGGCTGAAGAAGAGATTTGGGGTAGGGCAAGGCTGAGGGCAGTGGGTTGGGGGAAACAGGGGGACTGTGGGGGAGGCAGAGGGAACAGGGTCAGGGTGGAGGCTGAGGGCAGTGGATTGAGGATGGGGGCACAGGGGGGACACTGCAGGGGAAGCAGAGGGAACAGGGTCAGGGTGGGGGGCTGAGGGCAGTGGATTGAGGGCGGGGGTGTGACGAACTGGGACTGTTCTTACTGTGGTCTGTGAATGCTGACAGGGGAGTGTGGCTAGGATAGTCTGCATTGCGGGATGGGAGTCTGCCCGAAGGAGAATACCTGAGCATGTAACATGAGAACCCAGGAAGGGGTTGGAGGCCAGGTGACACCTTGGCCCGGGAAACTGAACAAAGGCTGTGGGAGGGGTCGCTGAAGGCAGAGTGTTGGAAGCGGGCTGAAGAGATGGCTGGGAGGCAGAGATGGCTCTGACCCCCCAAAGGGGGGTGGGCTGGGATGCCCTGGGACCCCAAGCTGGACCTAACTGAGGGGGTCCTGTTGTCTGTACCTGCAAGACCTGTCTTGGACTGTATTCCTGTCATCCAAATAAACCTTCTGCTTTACTGGCTGGCTGAGAATCATGGTGAATCGCAGGAAGCCGGGGGTGCAGGGCCCTGAGTTCCCCAATACTCCGTGACAGGGGGCACAGGGGGGATTGCGGGGGAGGCTGAGGGAATAGGGTCAGGGGGGCTGAGGGCAGTGGATTGAGGGTGGGGGGCAGAGCGGGGACTGTGGGGGAGGCTGAGGGAACAGGGTCAGGGTGGGGGCTGAGGGCAGTGGATTGAGGGTGGGGGGCAGAGCGGGGACTGTGGGGGAGGCTGAGGGAACAGGGTCAGGGTGGGGGCTGAGGGCAGTGGATTGAGGGTGGGGGGCAGAGCGGGGACTGTGGGGGAGGCTGAGGGAACAGGGTCAGGGTGGGGGCTGAGGGCAGTGGATTGAGGGTGGGGGGCAGAGCGGGGACTGTGGGGGAGGCTGAGGGAACAGGGTCAGGGTGGGGGCTGAGGGCAGTGGATTGAGGGTGGGGGGCAGAGCGGGGACTGTGGGGGAGGCTGAGGGAACAGGGTCAGGGTGGGGGCTGAGGGCAGTGGATTGAGGGTGGGGGGCAGAGCGGGGATTGCGGGGGAGGCTGAGGGAATAGGGTCAGGGGGGCTGAGGGCAGTGGATTGAGGGTGGGGGGCACAGGGGGGACTGCGGGGGAGGCTGAGGGAACAGGGTCAGGGGGGCTGAGGGCAGTGGATTGAGGGTGGGGGGCAGAGCGGGGACTGTGGGGGAGGCTGAGGGAACAGGGTCAGGGTGGGGGCTGAGGGCAGCGTGGCTGAGGGGAGCCCCCCAGAGGGACCTGCCAGGGGGCCAGGTGAGCCCAGCAGTGCTTACCTGGAGCGGCTCCCAGGAAGCATCCAGCAGGCAGGTCCCGCTCTGGCTCCTAGCCTGGGGGGTCGCGTCGCTGGCGGGTCGGGTCACATCGAGGGGGGCGGGGGGGACTCAGTCTCTCTGCGTCTACAAGCCACACACCCCCAGCATGCAGCCGCGCTGCGGAGAATTGCTCCCTGCCTGCCTCACCTGTGCGCCTCGGGCTGCTGCAGTCGGTCGGGTCCTGCCAAGGGGGGTGTATCAGCACAAAGTGCTGCCCTCCCCTTTTGCTACTGGGAGCGGTTTCTGCCACGCAGCGTAGCAGTTTGGTAAACTGTTTGTTAACTTGCTACCGCCTGTCCATGGGGTTGCGAATCAGGAGGGGATGGGGAATGTGGTAAAAAACGATCCCGATCTGCTTCCTGACCGGAGTGGCCGCTTTCATTGCATTCGTGAAAGGGGAGGTAGGGTTTGTAGGTATAGAGCGTGCCCCTGAGCCCAAGTTGAGACCACAGTGGCCCCTTTTCATTTTTTCCACTGGCTTCTCCTTGCTTAGTTCCAATGACTGGGCTGCTCATGCACCTGTCACTGGTCCAGGGATGGTTGCAAAACGGGAGGGATGGGGTTGTGGTGGAAAACACTCCCGGTCTGCTTCCTCTGGGGGGATGGTTGCAAAACGGGAGGGATGGGGTTGTGGTGGAAAACACTCCCGGTCTGCTTCCTCTGGGGGATGGTTGCAAAACGGGAGGGATGGAGTTTGTGGTTGAAAACACTCACAGTCTGCTTCCTCCTGGCTAATGTGCCAAGTTGATCTATTGCATGATTGAGGCGCGCTGTTTCACTTTTTTGTGTGTGAATCCGTGAAAAGGGATTTTTTTGACTTTACTCTTCCAATTTGCATCATATACAAAGCAATTTTTGGGGCCCCTTCCATAAAAAAAAGTTGCAATACTCTAGTAACATGTATTTTGAAATCTAAAAAATAACCAGTGACATACATTCAAAAATTAATTTGTAATAATTTGAAAATACACTAAATACATTATTTAAAAACATTAAATGCTTTAATGGGATGTATACATTTGCAATTACATAATGGGCTGTTGCTGGGTGATGGTGATGGTTAGGATGGGGTCGGGGGGGGTGCCCCAGCCCTTACCATGGCGCTTACCCCCTCTCCTGGAGCCTCAGCGTGCTGCGACCAGGAGCGGCCCCGGACAGCGTTGGAGCCACCGCGCTGCAGTGCGCCAGGGCCGCTCCCGGACGCGGCACGCTGAGACACCGGGGGAAGACGGAGGCGGGGGCAGCCTCCGACATATTCGTGGGGGCCCCTGCGGAAAATTGCCCCACTTGGCCCCCCCATCTGGGCGGCCCTGGCCCTGCAACACTTGTATAGGATAGAGAGGGGCTGCGGTGATTAAGCTTTGACAGGCTAGGAATTGGAGGCCTGTGCCTTTAAGACCCCAGCCCCAGGAACCTGCCCCCTGCTCCGAGGCTGACATGCAGCGTCCCTGTGAGAACAAAAACAGCCTCTGCCCCCCCCACACCCCTAGATTAGCGAGCACAGTGTGTGGCTCATCCCACGGGGTCACTGTTCCCCCCCCTCCCCCTCCCTAAACGGGGGTTTTGTACCCGCACGGGGTCTGGCAGTGTCTCCCCCCCCCGCCCTGGCTTAACCCCGGCTCTCACCCCCCCCCCCCGCTTAACCCCGGCTCTCACCCCCCCCCCCACCGATTTTTGCCCTTCAGCCCCTCTTCTGCCGCTAGCTACAGTAGCTTGAACCCCCCAGGCCAGTAAAATTCTGCCCCCTGCTCAGACCCTGACAGCCCCCCGCTGCGATTTGCCCCCTTAATCCTTTTAAACCCCCCCAAAGAGGAGGCAGCAAATCGTAAGTGGAAGTAAGGGCAGAGAGAGGGCAGTGGCTACAACGAAGGTTACTGGGCATGCTCAGTTCGAGTGAGCATGCTCAGTACACCCAAAGTAGCGAAACGGGAGCGAGAGCAGTTTGTGTTGATACACTTGTGGCGGCCGGACGCCAGCTGGGAGCTCAGCTGTGCAGCGCTGCCCCAGGGGCCCCGAAAGAACAAGTGAGTGGCCCCGGTGGCGCCGGCTTTCCGCGGCCCCCCGGATAGCGGGATGCGGGACAAGTCCCCTAGAATCGGGACGTCTGGGCACCCTGCTTCCCCCAGACGCGCTCCGCGTTGGGCAGGATCGGCCCCGGCTGTTCTCCCCTCCGGCCAAGATGCTGTGGGTGCTGTGGTGTCCCGTGCTGCTGGGCTGGGTCACTGCGGGACCAGGTGAGTTAGAAGCCGAGAGCGGAGGGGTGCGGGGGCCCCGCTGAGTCACACAGGCCCTGGGATCCGCTGGCTGCAGCTGCCCTGACGCGTGTGGGGGGCCTGGCCCGAGAGCACTGTTCTTTATCTTACAGCCAGACACGACTCCTGGCTCCCCACACGGGGGGCTCCAGCTACAGGGGAGGACATGTGACCGCCCCACGTCTCCTTTGCCCGGCGACCCCCTGCCTTGTGCCCAGCATGGAGCCGCCGCGTCCTCCCCGCCCCATGTGACCTGCGGGGGCTTTGTCCTCCGGCTGCGTCTCCCCCCACACGTCCGGCCGGGGTCCCTGGCCGCCGGGCGCAGGCGGGGAACGGGCGGGAGCCACTGGCCGCTCCGGGTCCCGGCTCTGTGCAGCGCAGCAGCGACCTGCAGGCCAAGAGCCCGGCTGGGAAGGGGGCTGCTGGGGCCAGGGCCAAGCCGAGACCAGGTCCCGCTTGTGCCGGGCGCTGCCCAGACCCCGAAGATCAGGGCCCTGTCGCACTGGGCGCTGCACCGACCCCGACCGAGCTCAGGCCCCGTCAGGCCGGGCGCTGCCCAGACGCAGAGTGACACGCAGCCCCCATGGCGCTCACAGTCTGAACAGACAAAGGCAGGAGGGGAAACAGAGGCACTGAGAGGGGCAGAGCCCACGGCAAGGCCCCGATTTTCCAGTGTGGCCCCTGACTTGGCAGAGCCCCACCGGAGCCTGGTCAGCGCAGGGCCATCTGCAGACCAGGCCCTGGTGGCTGCAGTGAGGCTCTCCGAAGTCAGGAGCCGTCCTGGGCCCAATCTGAGTGTGGTGGGCTCATTCCCACGGGTTCTCGTGTGTGTCCCTTCTCTCAGACACGGCCCCTCAGGCGAGCGACAGCCCCCAGCTCTGGGCCCGGGCCGGCCAGGACATCACGCTGGTGTGCAGGGCCCGAGCGCCCCCAAAAGCCGACCTGCGTCACCTGCGCGTGCACTGGCACCTCCTGCGGGAGCCGGCGGGGGGCTCCGTGGTGCACAGCTACCACACGGGGGCCGACCAGCTGGGAGACCAGGCCGAGGAGTTCAGGGGCCGGACGCGGCTCCTCCTACAGGGGATCCGCCAGGGGGTGGTGGCCCTGAGCCTGACCGGCGTGCGGCCCTCGGACAGCGGCACGTACCGGTGCTTCATCATGGACAGCCAGGCTGACAGCATCATGGACATCGTCCTCCACGTGGCAGGTAACCGCTTGCACCCAGATCAGGTGCGCACGCTCCTTGCAGGCTGGCACCTGGGCCCATCCACAGCCGCGGTCTTGGGCGGCAGGGTCCGCAAGGGAGGCTTTGGCTCTGCAGATAAACAGGGCAGCGGGTGTTACCCGCACAAAACTCTCTGTCGCAGACACTCTAGGACACCTCACCTTTTCCCAGTCCCTCGGGCTCCAGGCAAAAGGCACCGAACTTTACCCCTCTGAGGCTCCAGGCTCTACTCCTCCGTGGGCTTCGGGCAAACCCCCTTTCCCTGTGGGCTCAGGGCTTAATCTTTTGTGGGTTTACGGGGTCTTTTACCAGTGAAAGAGCCTTACACAGTAATATCCTACGTAACGTCTCTTTATTAACAATCCCCAAACCAGACGGCACACGCTACGCAGGCAACGCTCACCACTCCCAATAAGGCAGGTGAACTTTTCCTGCTGGCCAGTCAGGATCAGGTCCTCTGGGGGAGTCCAGTTTCCTGCACACTGTGATTGGCAGGGCGTTGAGGTCTGGCAGCTCTGATCTCTGGGGCTGTGTCCTGGAGTTGCTAAAATATCACTAACCAATCCTACCATCATGTAAAACAATTCTTTACACAATCATACCCCACCACTTTCATTGTTTTACACCTTACCAAATTAGTTCTGCAACGGACAGAACCCTACAAATAAACCACAGAGACGTGGGAACCGTAAAGGCAAAACAATAGAGACGTAGGGATTTCACTGTCACCACTGTTGGTAAGTGGTTCCCGGCCAGAAGGAACATTCTCTTTAAAGAGTTTAAGGTCTGTTTCTTTACCTGGCGGCGGTGGGTGCGATGAGGACAGACGCGCCCTGTGATCGGCCCCATATCACAGGGTTTTGATGTCGTTTGGATGGCACGTCTCTCCTGATCCCGACACGGCTAATCAGTCCTTGCGTCTCCCTGCCGTGCTGCTCCCATTGGTTGTTGCTGGTGCGGGCTGAGGGCGCACAGCGTGAGCTCTCACGCCCATGGTCAGGGCAGCGTTGTCAGCCCAGGTATTACAACACACCCCACGTGTTCCCTGCACTGGCCGGGGGGACCCCAGGAGAATTGCAATGCGGGGTTGGGGGGCGGCTCATATCTCACACTGTTGGTAGTCCTAGATCTGACAGGCCCAGGCCAGCCCCCCACATGCCCCAGACAGGAGAACCTCACCCAGCAATTCCCGTGTTCCTGCATTTATGGATCTCTCCTTTCCCAGCCCCGTACGAGCCCCCGCAGCTCGCAGTGCTCTCCCGGGCTGGGGGGCGGCTGGCCCTGCAGTGCCGCTCCGCGGGGGGTTACCCCCAGCCCGAGATAACGTGGCACGACGGGAATGGGACCCGGCTCAGCCAGGACAAGCCGGTGGAGCTGCAGCGGAGCAGACAGGGGGCCTTCGAGGTGCGGAGCAGCCTGTCGCTGATGCCCCGCCCCAGGGGGTCCGTCTGCTGCGCCCTGAGCCACCGGCCCCTGCAGCAGAACATGAGCGTCTGCAAGACCCTCCCAGGTGAGCGGGGCCGGGACGCTACCCACAATCCCCGGGGGCAGACGTGGGCGGGCGTCAGTGCTGTGGGGCGAGAGCCCCCTTCCCCCGCGCCCCGTCGTCACCGCTCACTGGGGTTTGGGGTGACAACTTAACCGGATGCAAGCAGAAAATACCACCCCCTCCCCAGGCTGGAGGTCGGGGGCAGGGGGGATGTGTGCTTGGAACGGTGGCACGCACAGGCCCTGCCCATCACCAGAGCCGTTGGCTTCGGCATGAAAAGCCGAAATTTCCCACAGAGCCAGAATTCAGAAACATTTCAATGTGGAAAACATTGACGGGTTCTGCTTCAGCAGGGTTAAACCATTAACATCAGCTCCACAGGCATTGCGAGCGCTGGTGGGGCAGTCCATACATAGCGCTAGTACACTCCGACCCAAGCAATAGACTAGAAAGTAGAACGAAAACTGAAGGGCCTCAGGCGAAGCAAACCAGGTTTTACCGTATTGAATGCAGAAGTGAAACTCCTTCATTTTGCCTTTTCCTGCCAAACCCGACACGTTCCCAGGCCCCACGTCACTATTCCCAGGGCAAACGGTTCCCCTGACCATGTCCCCCCGGCGCTCGTTAACCGGTACGGTGCCCGTAGCCAGGATACCCGACTGCCCCCGTGTTGCTGACCTCGCGGGTGCCCCAGACCTGGCCCTCGGCTCGGGCACAGGTTCCTCTCGTCCCCCTGTCCGGCTCCGTTGCTGGGTCCCTGGGGGGGGGGGGCTGTAGCCATCACCCCAGCCAGCAGAATAGCTTGAACCACCCAGGGCCACATGGGGACCTGAGTCTGACTCTCTCTCCATAGCCTCGGAGGTAGGGAGCCGACCCGAGGAGCCGTACGTCATCCTGGGGCTAACCCTTGGGTACGTGGCCATTGCGGTGCTCATTGTCCTGCTGGGCACTGCAGCTGTGCGACTAGGGTGACCAGGCAGCAAGTGTGAAAAATCAGGACAGGGGGTGGGGGGTAATAGGAGTCTATATATGAAAAAGACCCAAAAATCAGGACTGTCCCTATAAAATCAGGACATCTGGTCACCCTATGTGCAACCCACGGAGCGCGTGAGTGGGGGAAACCCGCGAGGTCCGTGTAGATAAATTTTTGATAATTTTTATATGACTTTACATTGTGCCTTTTTATATAACCTTGTGGTGGGTCCACCCACATGTGACCTTTGTTTTTATGGAACTTTGTATCAAAGCCTCATTTAAAAACTTTGCATTGCCCTTGGTAGAATATTATAGCCCCTAAGGATAGAGTAAGATAAAAGAAAACAATTTTTTTGCTAGCAGCAGAACAAGAGCTTTCCCCCCCCTTTTAATCAATTGCCCTGTTGAATGAATGAGGTGTGGATGAGCAAGGCATGGAAGGCAGCACCTCCAGACAGCCTCAACTGTTGGAGAGGGGCTGGGAGCCAGACCCAAGGACAATAAAACGTGTCAAGTGGGCTCATTAAAGACAAGCAGACATACTGATGGCCTCGGGGGTTAGAAGCCATCACCTTCTTTTGGAAACACCCTCTTTGCAGCATTGGGACAACACTCAAAAGAAAGCAGCACAAAGGACCAATGGACACAGACACAGAGTTTGAATCTGGTATAGATTTGCATAAGAGGAAAGCTGCTATAAAAGTGAGGTGTCTTGCAGAGGACCCCGGGTCTCGTCTTGTCAACATGGGAGCATCGATCCGGATCGGCAGAAGCCCGGCTCCACCCCGCCCCCATCTAACTCACCTGGCCAGTGAAGTTAAAAAGATCCTGTGCAGTACTTTAAGTACAACATTTTGGTGGAGAATGCGAAAGGGGGAGCAAGCATAGAATCCACAGTTATTATAAAACTGGTGTGCACACCACCAGCTTTAGCAAGCCTGGCACTAGAGGAAAAAGAGTGTAAACTTTCAGTTAATTAACCAAACTCTGAAGGATATAGGAGTTTAGGTTTAAATTGTGTTGTAGAGGTACATACACCCTCCGCCGTAGCATGACTGAGCTAAAGAGGAGAACTTAGTGTTTCTCGCTCTGATCCGGGGAAGGATTTGTATAATTGGTGTATGAACCCTCGGTGGTAGCAGGCCGAGCAATACAGAGGGAGGCTTAGCGTCTCTCCCTCTAGCCCAGAGTGGGTTAAAAACATAAGATGCAGATCTTGTTCTGTTAAACCAAACTCTGAAGGATATAGGAGTTTGGGCAGTGTAGTGTGGTTTATGTTTGTTTGTTTTGGTAAGTAATATTGTGGTAATTTCACAATTTTGAAAAAAATGTTTAAGAAACGAAACCAGGAAGGGTGGGGGCTAGTTGAAAAGCCCACCCTCCTTGCTAAATTGGTAGTGGAACAAGGCTTGTGCCCATGAAAAGAAACTGTCTATTAAAAAAAGCAGGATCGGGCCCAGGCAAGCAATAAATAAACTGGAAAACAGGTTGGGTACAGAGAGTTAAAACAGCACTCTCAAATCTTACAGCAGCAGTAACATCAGGAGAAGAAACATTTAAGACCCCAGAAGGGGGCAGACCTTTGGGACCCCTCTGGAGATTGGGAAGGGGGATATTTGGGTAAATTCCTCCTCCCAGGGCCAAAATGCCATTGAAACAGTTAACAACAGTGCCTGCTTCTGCCTCAGATCTCCAGGCCATGGCAAAATGGCTGGAGATTTTAAAACAATTTTTTTTTTTCTAAATGAAGTGTTAACGCCCCTTTACTGAGAGAAAGGGAGGATTTACACTCACAAGAAATGCACCACTTAATTAGCATTTGTGCAGCCCCAAGTACCAAACACACTGTGGCAGGGACTAAGCAGGTTCTGCCATGGTGAAAGCACTGTGCTAATTTGTTTCCAAGCTTCTATCTTTCAGGCTCTGAACCAGAACATCAGAAGAGCTGGTACCAGCTGAAGAGTTATAAAATACCATGGTTATTGTGTCATGACAAAGTCTGTGTTCAGTGTTGTGTGTTGCATGTTCTGTGTCTGTCTCTAGTGGTGTCCTGTGCTAGCATTGGGTCCAGAAAAAGAGGGGATTTAAATTTTATTAGAGAATATTTAAAAATAAAGACGGTACAAACGATTCAAGGAGTCAGGTGTCAGTCATTGGGGGGAACATACAGAGTATGTGGGGATGTTGTTGTGTTGGGGTTGGCAGCTCACATAATATATACGGACTGTAGTGTCCCCAATGGGGGGGTGGGTGGCGGGCGAGATCAAGACCTAGTTGATAATCGGTGAGGGTCAATCATCCATACATGGGGTACCAGTAGCCATGGGCACAAGTAGGTGGGTTGGGTGATGGTGATGGGGCGACCCTCACGGGGTGGGATCCAGGGGATCCAGGGGAAAGAAGCCCTGCAGGGTGGGGGGGGGGTTGATAGGTCCCATCCCCCTTGCGGGCGGGTGAGGTCTCCCCGGCTCACTCCTGAGTATTGACGGTGGCCGGTGAGGTTGGGTGGGTTCAGGGCTCGAGAGACAAGGCCCATCGGGGGGGGGGGGGGGGGAATATAGGCCACTTCCCCTTTGTCGGTGGGCAGGGTCCCCTTGGCACACTCTTGTTATCGGCGGTGGCCGGGTTCAGGGCTGGGGCGGGGGGGGAAGGATGGGACCCCTCCCCCTTCCAAGTGGGCAAGGTCTTCCTGGTTCGCCCTCAGCACTGGAAGCGGCTGGTGGGGTTGGGTGGGAAGGGGCTCAGGGGGGTAGGATCTCTGCCCCCTTGTCGGTGGGCGAGGGCTCCCCGGCTCGCTCTTGGCATTGGCGGCGGCCAGTGAGGTTGGGTGGGCGGATTTGGGGCTCAGGCCTAGCGGGGGGGGAAGGGTGGTAGGTCCCTTGTGGGTGGGCGAGGTTTCCCTGGCTCGCTCCCGGAGTTGGCGGTGGCCGGTGAGGTTGGGTGGGTTAGGGGCTCAGGGGGTAAGGTCCAGTGGGGGGAGGAGGGGGGAGTTAGCGAGTCCCTCCTCCCTTGCAGGTGGGCGAGGTCTAATCGGCCCGCTCTTGGTATTGGCGGTGGCCGGTGATGTGTTCCGTGTAAATGTCCCGGGACCAACGGATAGTGTCTGAGACCATCAGGCGTCTCATGAGCCGTGCATAGTGACGGCCCACTCCACAGGTCCTCAGCACTCTCTCGTTGCACGGGTCCCAGGCGCCCAGGGCCCCGACCAGCAGGGCGTCTGTGTGTACTTCATAAACTACACTAGACAGGGCCAATGTCTTTTCCTCTCTCTACTTCCCCCATCTCCATCCAATTTATCAATCACCCCTTGTGTCCAAAAAAAACTTTGGTCCCCAGTGCATCAGGGTTATTTTGTTTTGTTTTGTCAGGTTCTCTAATAATCATTTTGTTGTTGATTTTTGTTATTAATACATTTGTATTGTTAGTTACATTTGCTTGTATTATTAATTCCACACTTTCCTCTATGCACTCTGGTTCTATTTCCCCAAGCCCTGAAGGGTAGTTCTTCTGCAACATTTTGGCAACTAAATGTTAGTTTAAGTCCAAATCAGCTTAACCTTGCATAACAACTGTGATACTCCTACAAAATCTTATTTGTTGTGTGTGCTTAAGAAGGTCCTGACCTCAGTGACTTTTATTGTTTGATGGCTATTGCAGCATCAAACTTGGGCCTCATCTTGTTTGTCAATGTACCCAATGATTGTAATGGTAATGGTTTTGTTGTATTTCCAATTATTATAATTATAATTGTTTGCATTTGTGTTTATGTTATATCTGGTGTTTAGTCAATTGTAATGGTTTTAGTTATATTCACCTGGTTATAATTGTTTGGTTTGTTTGCAACAAATACAAAAAATTTATATGGTGACCACACAAGAATTGTTCTTGAGAGGTCAAAAGGGGGACAATGTAGATAAATCTCTAATAATTTTCATATGACTTTACATTGTGCCTCTTCATATAACCTTGTGGTGGGTCTACCCACGTGTGACCTCTGTTTTCATGGGACTTTGTATCAAAGCCTCATTTAGAAACTTTGCATTGCCCTTGGTATAATATTATAGCCCCTAAGTATAGAATAAGATAGAAGAAAAATTTCTTTTTGCTAGCAGTAGAACAAGAACTCTCCCCCCCCCCCCCCCCCGCTTAATCAATTGTCCTGTTGAATGAATGAGGTGTGGATGAACAAGGCATGGAAGGCAGCACCTCCAGACAGCCTCAACTGTTGGAGAGGGGCTGGGAGCCAAACCCAAGGACAATAAAACGTGTCAAGTGGGCTCATTAAAGACAAGCAGACATACTGATGGCCTCGGGGGTTAGAAGCCATCACCTTCTTTTGGAAACACCCTCTTTGCAGCATTGGGACAACACTCAAAAGAAAGCAGCACAAAGGACCAATGGACACAGACACAGAGTTTGAATCTGGTCTAGATTTGCATAAGAGGAAAGCTGCTATAAAAGTGAGGTGTCTTGCAGAGGACCCCGGGTCTCGTCCTGTCAACATGGGAGCATCGATCCGGATCGGCAGAAGCCCGGCTCCACCTCCTCCCCCATCTAACTCACCTGGCCAGTGAAGTTAAGGGGAGCAACTAATTGGTAACAACAAGACGGAGTGTGTTTGTGTGTGTGTGTGAGTGTAATATATTATATGCATATGATACAGTGTTAATGAATACATGTATTACTAATAAATGTGGCGTTTTGTCTTATTCCCCCTGAAAAGGTCCTGTGCAGTACTTTAAGTACAACATCCGTCCTGGGAGAGGCCAGCGGGCGTCACCGGGAAACCACCCACCCGTGGGCACAGGCCCTATCACCTGGCCTGCACTCAGAGCCCTGGGGAACCAAGACGTTCAGCCGCCATCAGCCAGGCTACGCGACGGGCGTAAACCAAGCGGTATCGATAACCGAGCTCGCAGCAGCTCCAAGGGCCAAGGCTTGATGCCCAGCGTTGGCCACGGTAGCAAGAGGAAGATGAAGCACATGCTGCCCACGGGATGCTCCACAGTGGCAAAGGACTCGAGGTGCTCCCTAGTGTGCCGAGATCGCGCGCAAGGTAACTGTGGCGCGAGCCGCTCGGCTTGCTAGCAGGGTGACCAACCCAAAGGCCAGCCTGTGCAGCGCGGAAAACGAATCCATTGGCCCCTCCTTTGTGTCACTGGGTTTAATGAAATACAAACCTGCCCCCTTGAGTCTCCTGCCTGCAAGCTGCTTTCCTGCTAGACCGCAAGGCCGGGCTTTGGCCACGGAGGCTCCCAAAGAACAGCGGCCGCCCACAGCGCGTCTCCGCTGTCGCTCCACAAGCGCTGTGACAACGATGGGAATTCTAGTGATATGTTCGTGGGGCCTGTGCACGCCTCTGGGCTTCGTCCCGCTGTGCGAGGAGGGCAAAGGACTGAGTGGGACGAACTGGGAATCTTCTATAGCTTTTTTTTTTTTAAGTCTGCTGCGTGCCTCAGTTTCCCCCTATATATTGCATCCGAAGAAGTGAAGTTTTTACTCACGAAAGCTTAGGCCCAAATAAATCTGTTAGTCTTTAAGGTGCCACCAGACTCCTTGTTGTTTTTGTAGATACAGACTAACACGGCTACCCCCTGATACATGGGGGGAAGGACAGTTTGCTCGCAGGGCAGGGTGTGTGTGTCGCCTCGCTGTCTGAGCCTGGTCTCTTGTGCCCTCACACTGGCTTTCTTTGGCCAGCCCCTGGTCAGGACGGTTCTTGGCCCCTGGCCCCTAGGGAAGCTTCAGTCCCATGGGGGTGGGGCTGTGTTTCCGGAGGCAGCCGGGGCAGGGGTGTTTCCCCATCGCTGTCCCAGGCCTTTCTGCCTCCCCCCGTTGTTGATCTCTCCTCTTACCCCCGTGCGTTGCAGCGGTGGGTGCCTGCCTCCGTGACTGGCTGCTGGGGGCCGGGGGGAGGCTCCCCTCCCACGGCTGCCGCGGCTCCGAGTGCGGTTTGCAGCCCCCGTTCCAGCCGCAGGGGGTCACTGAAGGACTGGCCCGGGCGACCCTGCCAGCGTGGGCACAGGGAGAGGCTATAATGGTGCTTGCTGAAGCGTGGCCGGGCTCTGGGCCCCCCGGGACCCCTGGGCTGGGTGTGTCCCGGCCAGCAGCCAGGGCCGGGCTCAGTGGACTGGCCGGGCAGGGCTCGGAGTTACTGCAGACGCGTCTCTCCCAGGCGTCCGGCCGCGGGGGCTGGTCCAGGCACTCAGGGTCCAGCTGCTGGCTGTGTTTGGGGTCGGGAAGGAATTTCCCCCGGTCAGGCTGGCCAAGGCCTGGGGGGTGTTTTCTTCCAGCGTGGGGCGGGGTCACTCGCAGTCTACAGCGAGTGTCCGTGGGGGAGTCTCTCTCACTGTCTGTAACCCAGGATGTGGGGGCGTCCGTGACTCAGCCAGAGGTTGGGGGTCTGTCACCGGGGTGGGGGGGAGGTTCTGGGGCAGGAGGTCAGACGAGAACATGATGGTCTGGGGGAGGTGGGGAGGCTGCGTGGTCGACCCTGGAGGAAGGGTGGGACCCACTGGGGTCTGGTTCACTGATGGGGCCCTGCTAGAGATGGTGCGAGAGCAGAACCCGGGGGTGGGGGGCGACACTTCGGGCCCTCGTGCCACCCACTTTTCGGCAGCTTTCATTGCTCCTGGGTCTGGCGTGGCTGGATTCACTGCCTGGAGCCCCAGAGAGAGATGGGGGTCGCTGGTGCCCAAGGCCCAGTCTGGGGGTCCCCAGGCCTGCCCCAGGGAGCTGGGTGGGTCCTTGGGGCCCGACCTGCTTAGGGTCACCGTAAGGGACTGGTCACAGGCTGGGCATAGGCCAGACCCTGGGCTCCGGGACACCCGCCTGCGAGTGGTGCGGTGACGCCGAGACAGAGGAGCCGGGTCCTGGTGCCGGCGTTTTCCTGCCCAGCTGGAGCCAAACCTCCACCACAGGCAACTGCCGCTGAGGGCATCTGGGCCAGGGCAGAGTCCCCCCGGGGCGTCCCACGGACTGACCCTGCGGCCGCAAGCCCTGCCCC
Source organism: Chrysemys picta bellii (assembly GCF_011386835.1). Taxonomy (NCBI): domain Eukaryota; kingdom Metazoa; phylum Chordata; order Testudines; family Emydidae; genus Chrysemys; species Chrysemys picta. The sequence continues at coordinate 1,119,688 of NC_088794.1, forward strand.
CTCGCCCCACCCTGCCCCCACCTTGCCTTGGCTGTGTTCCTGGCGCTGCCGGGGGGTGTCCTGTTTCTCTGGGGGCAGGGGAGGGAGCAGGGAAAGGATGGCTGGGCAGAGATCAAGGGATGCCGGTCTGTTACCAGGGAAACATCCTCAGGGAGCGGACACCATACTAGGAGGGACTGGTCTGGGAGCAGGGATTATAAATACTGTCGACCTGGAGGTAATTAAGAATAAGTTAAGTTCCTTGTCACAACTGCAAGATCGTCTCATTCACAAGCAGGCAGATAACACTGTGGATTAGTAGCAGAGGGGCCTGTGGCACCTTTGAGACTAACAGAAGTATTGGAGCAGAAGCTTTCGTGGGTGAATGCCCCCTTCGTCAGACGCAAGTAATGGAAATCTCCAGAGGCAGGTATATATCAGTGTGGAGATAACGAGGTTAGTTCAATCAGGGAGGGTGAGGTGCTTTGCTAGCAGTTGAGGTGTGAACACCAAGGGAGGAGAAACTGTTTCTGTAGTTGGCTAGCCATTCACAGTCTTTGTTTAATCCTGATCTGATGGTGTCAAATTTGCAAATGAACTGGAGCTCAGCAGTTTCTCTTTGGAGTCTGGTCCTGAAGTTTTTTTGCTGTAAGATGGCTACCTTTACATCTGCTATTGTGTGGCCAGGGAGGTTGAAGTGTTCTTCTACAGGTTTTTGTATATTGCCATTCCTGATATCTGACTTGTGTCCATTTATCCTCTTGCGTAGTGACTGTCCAGTTTGGCCAATGTACATAGAAGAGGGGCATTGCTGGCACATGATGGCATATATAACATTGGTGGACGTGCAGGTGAATGAACCAGTGATGTTGTAGCTGATCTGGTTAGGTCCTGTGATGGTGTTGCTGGTGTAGATATGTGGGCAGAGTTGGCATCGAGGTTTGTTGCATGGGTTGGTTCCTGAGTTAGAGTTGTTATGGTGCGATGCGTGGTTGCTGGTGAGAATATGCTTAAGGTTGGCAGGTTGTCTGTGGGCGAGGACTGGCCTGCCTCCCAAGGTCTGTGAAAGTGAGGGATCATTGTCCAGGATGGGTTGTAGATCACTGATGATGCGTTGGGGAGGTTTAAACTGAGGACTGTAGGTGATGGTCAGTGGAGTTCTGTTGGTTTCTTTCTTGGGCTTGTCTTGCAGCAGGATTAGGATTGTGGATTAGGTACAAATAGGTCTGGGAAATCCAAAAGCAACATGGAATATGTGGTGGTGGTTGAGCACCACCTCCTGGCTGCTGTATGAACAACAAAGAGAATTAGGGAATAAAACTGCCTTGGCCATAGGACGTACTGAGATGCAAATTTTTAGTTTAGCATCCCTGGAGCACGTTTTGGGTGATATCTGGGAATGTTCTGGTATTAATACATCTTTTAAAACAACAAAAGTTACAGAAAATCCGACGTTTACTCTAGTTCAAACCTGCCAGTGGCCCGGGCCCCAGGCTGCAGGGGAAGGTGAAACCCCCCCAGGGTCTCAGCTAGTCTGACCTGGGGGGAAATTCCTTCCTGACCCCAAATACAGCGATCAGTTAGACCTTGAGCGTGCGGGTGAGACCCACCAGCCGGACGCCTGGGACAGAATTCCCTGTAGTAACTCAGAGCCCTCCCCATCTAGTGCCCCATCCCCGGCCATCCGAGATCTCTGCTGCGAGCAGTCGTGGATTGGCCACACGGCATCGTAGGCAGTCCCATCATCCCCTCCCCTCCACACACTTATCAGCGCCGGCTTGAAGCCAGTCAGGGGTTTTACCCCCACTGTTCCCCTTGGGAGGCTGGAACGATGCTGCCTTTGGCGGGACTCAACTGAGAGTGTCAATTCAGGACAAATTGCTCAGAGCAGGGCAGTCACAGCCCATAGCTGGGGGTCCTTTGCACACCAAGGAAACCAAACCAGCCAGACTAAGAGGACTTCGGTCTCACCCCACTGGCTAACCGCAAGTCTCACAAGCAATCTCCTTAGACACTCCAGTTTCCCAGTATTACCACCAGTACCACTCGTTATGGGGACGAATGGTTATGAAAACCAATACCCCAGTAAAAGAAAAGAGTTCTCCTGATCCTAAAGGACCAAGCCCCAGACCCAGGTCAATATACAAGTCAGATCTTACCCACAAATCACGCTACTGCCAATCCTTTAGAATCTAAAACCTAAAGGTTTATTCATAAAAGGAAAAAGATAGAGATGAGAGTTAGAATTGGTTAAATGGAATCAATTACATACAGTAATGGCAAAGTTCTTGGTTCAGGCTTGCAGCAGCGATAGAATAAACTGCAGGTTCAAATCAAGTCTCTGGAATACATCCCCCGCTGGGATGGGTCCTCAGTCCTTTGTTCAAAGCTTCAGTTTGTAGCAAAGTCCCTCCAGAGGTAAGAAGCAGGATTGAAGACAAAATGGAGGGTGGTTTCTAGGGCCTTTTATATCCTCTGCCATGTGGCTTGTGCTTCCTTTGTCCCAAGGACAAGCCACCCAGCACATGGCCTGGAAAAATCTCCAAGTCTGTCCCTAGGCAGGTCCCAGCCTTGCTGAGTGTCACGGAGTGTGGGGGAGTCAGGGCCCTGCACCCCTCTTCCTGAGATTCACTGTGACTCTCAACCAGCCAGTAAAGCAGAAGGTTTATTTAAGGACAGGAACACAGTCTCAAGCAGAGCGTGTAGGTACGACCAGACCCCCTCAATTAGGTCCCTCTGGGAGGTTCAGGGAGCTTAGACCCCAGCTTGGGGTTCCCTGCGTTGCACCACCCAGCCCAACCTGAAACCAAACCAAAACTCCTCCTGCCGCTCCTCTCTTCCCCCTCCCCCCAGCTCCTCCTCTCCTTTGTTCGGTCTCCCGGGCAGAAGGTGTTAATTCTCCCCACCCCCATTCCTGGCTCAGGTTACAGCTCAGGTAGCTTCCTTCAAGGGAAGTCCCACATCCCCACTGCAACCCCCCTGCAACATTCCCAGGTCAAATCTGCCCCGCTCCCTGCTCCGTCACACTGAGTCACCAGGTGTATCTGCTTCTCTCAATGGGTCAGTTGTAGCTGATGGTCCTTAATGGGCCATCAAGCAGGCTAGGCAGAGCTAACACAAACTTGTCTGGGGTGTCTCCCAGAAGCAGAGCACAAGTTTGAAATACAGACAGTACAGAGCCAATATTCATAACTTCAACTACAACATTGATACACACACAGATAGCAAAATCATAACCAGCAAACCATAACCTTGTCCTAGACACTTTATTTAACCCCTCTTAATACAAGATTTGGTGCCACTACAGGACCTTGGTTGCAACAATGATTGATACGGTCCCAGTTTGTGTTAATAACGTCACACCCTCCTGATCGTGAAGAAAAGTTTGAAAACCTGACCCGAGCGCCCCGTAAACGTTCGGAACCAACATTTATTATTGCTTAAAACCTCATGATTTCTACGCCAATCACATGGTTTTGGGGTCAAATTGGGAGTGGGGAAGGGAAGGCCAGAGGCGCTGAGCACCCGAAGGAGAAATGTGGACCCGTGGTTAGGGGAGGGGACGGGGCTCTGGTTCCCCCGGCCCTGGGGACCGTTCCCTAGCGCCTGCTCCTGGCAGATCCTGCTGCTCAGATGGCCCAGGCCTGGTACTTTTCCTTTATCTCCTTGATCTGCAGCAGCAGATAATTCTTCCATGGATCCCGCACCACTGCCCCACCTCCCCGAAATGGTCCTCTCCACAGGGCCGCCCGGTTCTCCGTGTACACCACCACGTAGACCACCCCCACCCTGGGGGGCTCTCGTTCAGGCACTTGTGACGGTCCCTGTATCGGTCGATCAGGCGCTGCTCGCTGAACCTCGCCAGGTGTCTGGCTGTCACCTGGGAGTAGTAGACGGTGTCTTTGAGGAAGAGATTCTTGAGTTCTGTCCACTCCTCCGACTTGGGCCCCGTGCGTCGGAGATAGGAGGACACCGTTTCAGTGTAGCCAATGTAGAAATACTTTGTATGGCTCCTGGAGACCTCCTGGATCTTCTCCTCCAGCTGTTCACACGACAGCTCCCAAACCGGCACCATCCTCCGGCTCCTTTGGCCACGCCGAGCTCAGCCCCAGGGCCACAGCCTGCGTCCGTCCTGGTGATCTGCACGGGAGAGACACATCCCCTCTCAGCCAGGGCTCAGACAGACAGACAGACAGACTGAGCCCCCCTCGGCAAGAGCCCCCCCTGCCAGGCGGGACAGGATCCTGGGGGCATATCCAGCAGGAGCGGTAGGGATGGGGCATCAGGGAGCCCAGCGCTGGATCCTGCCTCCGGCGTCATACTGACAGACTGGACGGGGCTCAGGGAAGGGCCACAGGAAGGATACGAGGGCCGGAAAACCCGCCTGGCAGCCCGAGGCCGAAGGAGCTTGGACGTGGAGCGGGAGGGAGGGTGAGAAATGACTCGTTCCGGCTCTAGAAGTAGCTCCACAGGAAGAGATTTCCGAGAGCCGGGGGCTCCTCCCCCAGCCGACAGTGGCAGAGTGAGGGCCCAGGCTGGGGGCTGGCGCCAGACGCGTTCACACGGGGAAAAAGGCGCCAATGTTCAGTGGGGCGGGGACTAGCCAGGGGCCGGCTTGCTGGGGCTGGGCGGAGGCTCCCTCCCTCGCCAGCTCAGGAAGCGCCGCTCGAGCTCAGCCGGGAGCGATGGGGCCGGGGCAGGAATCGCCGGGGAGAGTCTCCGGCCTGGGTCACACAGGAGCTCAGACGGGGTGGGCACCACGGGCCCTGCTGGCCCTGGCGTCTCTGAAACTCCAGTCTCTGCCCAGGACAAACCCCCAGGACAAACCCCCAGCTCTCCCCTCCCCGTGCCCCGACCCAGCTCCCCCCACCCCAGGGACCCCTGGCAGCCCCCGGCTCTGACCCCCGCCCCCTGCCCGGACTCACCCAGCCGCGGGAGGAGCCGTGTTAACGCCGTGACCCGTTCCCTGCTCTGCATCGCTGCTCCCAGCGCCCGGCTTTAAACCACATCGGGCCCCGCCCCGCAGGGGAATCTCAGCTGCATTTCCTGAAAGTTACCCAATGCAGCCCAGCTGGGCGGCCCCTGTTCCTCTCCGGGAACCACCGACTCCGGCAGCAAGCCCAGCACGCCAGGGACTCAGCGCCCGCTTTGACCCCACGCACAAGCGGATCCGCTGGCTGCTAGCGGAAACCAAACCCACCCACCGGGGAACGGGCCAGAAACCGTTCCCAGATGGGGTGAGTGGGAACCGCTGTTGTGTGTCAATGGGGCCAGACTCCCAGCTGGGGCCCGGAGCTGGGAGCTGAGCCAGCCCAGGGGAGAGGACCCGTGGGGTAATAACGGGGCCTACGAATGCCCCGTCGGCGAGCATGCAGTGTGAGATGTGGGAGCTCGGAGAGCGGCCTGGACACCTCGCATGGCTCGGTGCAAAGGGGACAGCGGGGGGCTGAATCCGTGCAGGCAGAGAGAACACAAGGGCCGTGTGGGGATCGGCCTGGTGAACAGGTGACGTGGGGGGCCGGAAATCAGTGACCCCGATGGGGTGTGAGAAATTGGGTCTAATTGGTGCAGAGGTAAGGGGAGGGGGGGAGCTGGGCATCGCTCCATTCCGGGGTCCCCAGACAGAGACTTGGGGGGCGGGGGGAGGTGACAACAGAACTCAAGGGCTGGTGGCGGGAAGACGGGGAAGGAGCGAGCGCTGCCCCCCCGACCCCGCCGTCTCCTGGGACTCTGGGATCCCCTGTCACATCCCTGGGCCTTCGTCGTCCTGATCCTGAGACGTCCCGACCAGCCCAGGCCAGAGCGCAGCCCCACCCCGACAGCAGCGGCTCCTCCACTGGCTCCCAAACAGGGCTGGGGACGGGAGAATTTGTCACACCTCCCCCACATCCTTTTCCTTCCCATCTTCTTTCCCTCTCCTGACCCTCTCCTGGGGCTCCCCAGGGCTTGGGGGGGCTGGACAGACGGGAAGCCGGGCCTGTGTCTCCAGCAGACAGGGTGCAGGCAAGTGACCGGCAGAGCCAGACACTGCGTTTGCTGGCTGGGCTACTCGCCTCTCTCCCTGGCGCGTCCCTCCCCCCTGCTAGGAAAGGGGGTCGGACCCTGTCAGGGGTCCCTCCCCCACCCTGAACTCTGGGGTATAGATGTGGGGACCCACATGAAAGACCCCCTAAGCTTATTTCTACCAGTTTAGGTTAAAACTTCCCCAAGGCACAAATTCCTTCCTTGCCCTTGGACGGTATTGCTGCCACCAACAAGTGATTTACACAAAAATTCAGGGAAGGGTCACTTGGAATCCCTATCCCCCCAAAATATCCCCCCAGCCCATTCACCCCCTTTCCTGGGGGGGCTTGAGAATAATATACCAACCAATTGCCTTAGCAATGTGAGCATGGACCAAACCCCTTGGTTTTTAGGACACTGAAAATCAATCAGGTTCTTAAAAGAAGAATTTTATTTATAAAAAAAAAAAGTAGAAGAATCACACCTGCAAAATCAGGCTGGAAAGTAACTTTACAGGTTAAATAAAAAGATTTAAAACACAGAGGATTCCCCTCTGGTTCAGCTTCCCAGTTACAAAACAGGAATGAAATTACCTCTTAGCATAGGGAAAATTCACAAGCTAAAACAAAAGATAATCTAGCGCCTTTCCTTGCCCTTACCTACAATTTTTGTAATCTTAGATGACTCATTTCTGGTATGTTTTCAGGAGATGTTTTACCTGCCTGGTCTCTCTCTCTGTCCAGAGAGGGAACAAACAACTCCCCCACCCCAGATTGGAAAGTATCCTCTTTCCTCATTGGCCTTTCTGGTCAGGTGCCAACCAGGTGATTTTAGCTTCTTAACCCCTTAGGGGTAAGGCGATTCAGTACAGCTGCCAAGGAGGGATTTTATGTTACCCTTATCCCTATGTTTATCACAGACCCCCACAGTTGCAGCCCCACTGTGCCCCCATCTTCGCCAGACCCCAAAAGGCTGGATCTCGCCCTTCCAGTGACCAGCCCCGACCCACGGTCCATCCCCGACCTCTCTCCGGTACCGGGCCCCGGGGATGCTGGGACAGTGGCAGCCTGGCTCAACGCTTGGCATTTGCACGGCTCGGCCGGGCTGCCCTTGTGCTCTGTGTCACGCAGGAGCCGCGGGCGCCCAGCGCTGAGCCGGCCGAGGGCTCTGGATCCCGAACCCGACCGTGTGTCGGGCCGGGGACGTGTCGCACTGACACCTCTCGCTCTTCCAGCACAATTCACACGATAGCCCCGGGGTCCCTGCTGCCCCGCGTGGGGCAGCATCGCTCTGGGGCGCCCTTGCCCGGCTCTTCGGCCTGACGGGCAGCCTGCGGGGGGAGGGGGTTGGGAGCTGCCCAGCTGAGGGGGAGCCGCAAACCCGGCACCCGCAGAGCCTGGCGGCAGGGAGGGCGAGGGGCCGGGGCTTGCCCCCAGCTCTGGCTTGTCCCCGAACGCACCCTCCCCTGGTGGGCCCCGGGAGCGACGGATCCGCTGCTTCCCCGCAGCAGGGTGGAGGGTGGGTCCAGCGACCAGAGCCAGGCGCGCCCGGAGCCCGTGCAGTGCCGTGCCGCGAGCAAACCGCCCGAGAAACAAGCGGCCCTGGCTGGCGTGAACCGGCTGTCCCAGCTCCAGGCCGCTGCTCCTGTGTCGCCCCTCAGGGGTCAGGTGAACCGGGATCCGGAAGAAAGGCCTAAACTTGGGGGTTTGCTCCCCAGGTCCTTTCTCTGTCTGGGGGTCTCTGGAGGAGCCGGCGGGGACCAGGAGACGCATGTCTGCCCCGGGGGCTGCCAAGGCTGAGAACTGAGACGTTCATTAGAGAAGGGCCGTACAGTTCCCCAGGGACACAGACACAGTCGCACTTGTAAGGGGTTCACCTCGTTCAGTCCTTCCCCAGGGTTCCTCAGGGTGCCCCAGGCTCTCGCCCGCCCATCCCAGGGCTCCACGCAGCGTCTCACCCCTCCCGGCCCCTCACCAGCTGCATTGCCACCCGGCAGGAGCACGGGTTACTTCACAGGCATCTCTGCAGCCAGCCCAGAGTTTCTGCTCCACGTTGTTAGAGCAACAGGTCAACTATTTTCTTATAAGCCCAGCTGTCATATCAGGAGCAACGGCTGTCTCTGCAAAATACCCGCTGCAGCCCTCTGTGCAGCAAGATTATGCGATAAGACAAGGTGGCCAAACCACCAGCCTAGGTGAGACAGACAGACACTGCTATTTTAGTCTAACATATGCCTCAGAGAGGAGTGCAGGGGGGAGAGAAGGGGGGTGCTAAGGAAAGAGGTGATAAGTTCAAGTAAAATGTTAAACCGCATCCTGTTATGTATCCATCCCCTTGCCCCTCTCTCAATCTGCATACAATGCCCTTTGAAAAGTTCCTTCCGCATACACGTATCAGGTATGCATGCTAAGTTGTTTGTTGCTAGGTATAAAAAGGCTGCTCTGTACTTGTAAGGGGCTCTCTCTCTGGCATTAGCCGAGGAGAGCACCCACTCAGCTGACTGGTCAATAAAAACTTAAAGCCGTCTTCTAGACTCCCGTGCCTCCTTGGGGTAATTGGGCAGCTCCAGGGGGAAACGAGCCCATTTGGCTAACAGTACCTTCTGCATGTCCATTCTGCGTGAGGGAGAGGGTACAGGGGTCTCTGCAGGGAACTGTGACTCTACGGCACTGTGAGGCGGGCTGGGCGCCTTGTTATTCCTTCTGCCTTGTCCCTCCGCCCCCGCCCCCGCCGGGCTGCAAGGTCAGGCTGCCATCGGGCATAGAGGCACCAGTTTAATAATACTGCGTAGGGCCCCAGAAATCCTAGGGACGGCCCTGGGGGCGCCAGAAAGCGGTGCCCTGGCTCGGCAGGGAGGAGCCGCCTTCCGGAGGCACCGGGGAGCCAGAGCGTCGGCGAGCCCCAGCCGTGGAGGAGCCGGCGCGGCGCAGGGGGGCAGGAGCCCTGCAAAGGCGGCAGCGTTGCTAGCGGGGAGCAGTCGCGTCCCCCCTCCCCTCCTGCCCAGCCTGAGGCCTGGCACCCGCCCCGGGGGCTCCTGCAGGCTGCAGCAGATGCATGCAGGCAGAGGCCCCCGTGTGCCCCCCAGCTCCTCCCTCGCCGCGCTCGGGCTCTGCGGCTCCCGGGCATGTGAGCCGCCGCCCGGGCGCGGGGCCCTGAGCCTGTGCGAGGGGCAGCAGCGGCCGCTCACACTCCTGGGAGCCGCAAAGCCTGAGCGCAGCGAGGGGAGAACTGGGGGGGCACACGGGGGCCTCTGCCCACATGCATCTGCTGCAGGAGCCCCCAGAAGGCAGCTCCTCCCTGCCGAGCTGCTGCAGCGGCCGAAGTCCGGCAAAGCCAGTGAGATGTGCTGGGGGGGAGGGGGAGGGGCGCGCAAGGTGGAAGTTTCGCCTAGGGTGCAAAATATCCTTGCACCGGCCCTGCTGTCAGGTAATTAGTGTCTGACCCGACCACAACTTCCTGCAGCTGGAAACATTTAACATCGATACGAACATTTAAAATGCTTAAAACGTATAATTTTGCAGAGCTGAACACTGAAATAAGCGATTCAAGTAAAAATCAGAAAAAATGCGTAAACCGAAGCGAGCTAGTCCGGCAACGCGAGAACAAGGCTGCCTAGATTCTGCCAGGCTTTTAACGGGGCTGCTTCTGATCGTGAGCGAGGCCTTGGCCCAGCCAGGTTCCCGCCTCACCCCCTGTTCTCGCCCAGCCTGGGCTTCCCCAACCCTCTCCCGGAGACTCCCCTGGCCGGAGGGGGACTCGGCCCCGAGAACTGGAACAAAACTCCAGCCAAGGCAGGTGCGGGAAATGACAGCGAGCCTGTGTGACGGAGCAGGGAGTGGGGCGGACTGACCTGGGGATGTCGCAGGGGAGTTTTACTGGGACTGTCTGCATTGGTGCTGGATGGGGAGGGGATACCAGGGTGGGACTTCACCTGAGCCTGTAACCTGAGCCCAGGAGGGGAGTGGGGCCAGGTGACACCTTCTGTCCCAGAAACTGGACAAAGGCTGGGGGAGGAGCCGGGGGGGAGGCTGGGTGAGACGGCTGGAGAGTTGCAGTTTGGAGCTGGCTGGGGAAACAGAGGGAGCCCAAGGGCTGGGGTCTCGGCTCCCTGCCCCCCAAGATGGACCTGACTGAGGGATCCCGTTTTCCATACCTACAAGCTCTGGTCTGGACCGTGTTCCTGTCGTCTAATAACCCTTCTGTGTCACTGGCTGGCTGAGAGTCCCGGGGAATCGCAGGAAGTGGGGGTGCAGGACCCTGTCTCCCCCTCACACTCTGTGACACCCTGTTCCAACCAGCCAGAGGAATTCCCGGGGCTTGGCTGGCCGGTGGCCGCACAGAGCTAGCGGGGCAAGCCGAGGCTGCAGGCCCTCTGGGATCGACGGGCTGGGGGCTGACACCCCCAGCTCAGCGCAGACACGGGGAATCTCCGGCCCTGGCTGGAACAAAGCGCAGGCGGGCTGGTGCCTAGAGCTGGCCGAGGAACGTGTGGGACAGAACAAGGCCCAACGCCCCCATGACTGGCCCAACTCACCTGGGAAAAAGGCAGGACCTGCCCCGGCGCGGGAGGACTCGCAGCCTTCGAGGCAAAACTTCAGGGAACCCCAAGAGCTGTTTCCTTGCAGAGGCCGTGGAGAACAAGCCCAGCGCTGAGCTCCCGGCCGACGCCCCTGCCCTGCGCCCCTAGGACGCGTGGCCACGGAATGAGGAAACAGACGAAAGATAAACTCCTGCAGTCCTTGTTTATGTCACTTTCCGCTGCAGCCGCTGGAGCCTGCGTCGGGGCGGAGAAGAAACGGGGCAGGGCCCTCATGGGACTCCCTGGATCTCGGCTGGATTCTCTGCTTCGGGCTCAGCCCCTGGGTCCCAGCTGGGCCGGGAAATGATCTGGGAACGTGACCCCAACAGGCTCAGAACAAGGAGCCCCCCCCACACACACACACACACACACCCCACCAGTGCTGCTGTTTAAAATCTCCTGGATTTGGAGGCAGGAGGAGGCGGGAGGGGGCTGCAAACTCTGCAATAACAGCGCCAGCGTCTGAGCGACCTTTGTGAAACATTCACAGACTTCGCTCGGGACGTGCTCACAGCAGGGCTCCGTGTCCACCGGTTCATCCAGCGCCTGGCGTGACAGGGGCCCCAGGCTGGGCCGGGGTCCATGCGGGTCTGGGCCAGGGCGATGGGGGTCCCTGGCCAGGCTGGGGTCCGGGCCGGGGTCCGGGCGGGTCTCGGGCAGGGGCGACAGGGGCCCCAGGCTGGGTGGGTCTCAGGCAGGGGCGACGGGGGCCCCAGGCTGGGCGGGTCTCGGGCCGGGCGGGGGTCCGGGCGGGTCTCGGGCCGGGGCGACGGGGGCCCCAGGCTGGGCGGGGGTCCGGGCGGGTCTCGGGCAGGGGCAACGGGGGCCCCAGGCTGGGCGGGTCTCGGCCGGGGCGATGGGGGCCCCAGGCCGGGTGGGGGTCCGGGCGGGTCTCGGGCCGGGGCGACGGGGGCCCCAGGCCGGGCGGGTCTCGGGCAGGGGCGACGGGGGCCCCAGGCCGGGCCAGGGTCCATGCAGCGCCCGGCCCACTTGCAGTTCTGCTCAGAACAAAGGCAAGGTGGCAAGGCGGCAAGGCCATGTTGGATCTGAATTGACGACATGACGGGCTGTGCCGGCGGCTCTGTGAGAAGCGAGGGGCTGGGATCCAACACTAGGTCCACCCCACCCCCCCATCACAGCCTCGGCTTGGATACAGACACCCCCACCTCTCTGGCTGGGAGGTCTGTTCCCCACTCTCCCCTTCCCCAACAGCAGGGAACAGGAGAGGGACAGGCCCCAGGCAGAGCCTCTCCAGGCGCGGGAGAATGAGCCCGACCAGAAGCCAGGGGGACGGGCTCTACTGTAACGCTGCTGCCTTTGGCGGGACACCCCTGAGAGCGTCAATTCAGGACAAATCGCCCAGAGCCGGGCAGTCACAGCCCAAAGCGGGGGTCCTTTACCATTAAGGCACCAAACCAGCCCGACAGAGAGAACTTCAATGTAAAGGGAAATCGCGTCTTACTAATCTATTAGAGTTCTTTGAAGGGGTCAACAAACATGTGGACAAGGGGGATCCAGTGGACATAGTGTACTTAGATTTCCAGAAAGCCTTTGACAAGGTCCCTCACCAAAGGCTCTTATGTAAATTAAGCTGTCATGGGATAAAAGGGAAGGTCCTTTCATGGATTGAGAACTGGTTAAAAGGCCGGGAACAAAGGGTAGGAATTAATGGTAAATTCTCAGAATGGAGAGGGGTAACTAGTGGTGTACCCCAAGGGTCAGTCCTCGGACCGATCCTATTCAACTTATTCATAAATGATGTGGAGAAAGGGGTAAACAGTGAGGTGGCAAAGTTTGCAGATGATACTAAACTGCTAAAGATAGTTAAGTCCAAAGCAGACTGTGAAGAACTTTAAAAAGATCTCACAAAACTAAGTGATTGGGCAACAAAATGGCAAATGAAATTTAATGTGGATAAATGTAAAGTAATGCACATTGGGAAAAATAACCCCAACTATACATACAATAGGATGGGGGCTAATTTAGCTACAAGGAGTCAGGAAAAAGATCTTGGAGTCATCGTGGATAGTTCTCTGAAGATGTCCGCGCAGTGTGCCGAGGCGGTCTAAAAAGCAAACAGGATGTTAGGAATCATTAAAAAGGGGATAGTAATAAGACGGAGAATATCTTATTGCCCTTATATAAGTCGATGGTACGACCTCATCTCGAATACTGCGTACAGATGTGGTCTCCTCATCTCAAAAAAGATATACTGGCACGGGAAAAGGTTCAGAAAATGGCAACTAAAATGATGAGGGTTTGGAACGGGTCCCATATGAGGAGAGATTAAAGAGGCTAGGACTCTTCAGCTTGGAAAAGAGGAGACTAAGGGGGGATATGATAGAGGTCTATAAAATCATGAGTGATGTGGAGAAAGTGGATAAGGAAAAGTTATTTACTTATTCCCATAATACAAGAACTAGGGGTCATCAAATGAAATTAATGGGCAGCAGGTTTAAAACAAATAAGAGGAAGTTCTTCTTCACACAGCACACAGTCAACCTGTGGAACTCCTTGCCTGAGGAGGTTGTGAAGGCTAGGACTATAACAGGGTTTAGAAGAGAACTGGATAAATACCTGGAGGTTAAGTCCAATAATGACTATTAGCCAGGACGTGTAAGGAATGGTGTCCCTAGCCTCTGTCTGTCAGAGGGTGGAGATGGATGGCAGGAGAGAGATCACTTGATCATTGCTTGTTAGGTTCACTCCCTCTGGGGCACCTGGCATTGGCCACTGTCGGTAGACAGGACACTGGGCTGGATGGACCTTTGGTCTGACCCCAGTACGGCCTTTCTTATGTTCGCCAAAAGTGTCGGTTGTGCAATGAAAACAGGGAATGATTATTCTTATGTATGGGTAACCAGAAGTTATAAAAACAATTCCCTCAGACACTCCAGTTTCCCAGTATCACCACCAGTGCCACTCCTTATAGGGACGAATGGTTATGAAAAATAAAAAATGTTCTCCCGATCCCAAAGGACCAAGCCCCAGACCCAGGTCAATATACAAATCAGATCTTACCCACAAATCACGTTGTTGCCGCCAATCCTTTAGAATCTAAAATCTAAAGGTTTATTCATAAAAGGAAAAAGATAGAGATGAGAGTTAGAATTGGTTAAATGGAATCAATTACATACAGTAATGGCAAAGTTCTTGGTTCAGGCTTGCAGCAGCGATAGAATAAACTGCAGGTTCAAATCAAGTCTCTGGAACATCCCCAGCTGGGATGGGTCCTCAGTCCTTTGTTCAGAGCTTCAGTTTGTAGCAAAATCCCTCCAGAGGTATGAAGCAGGATTGAAGACAAGATGGAGATGAGGCATCAGCCTTTTATAGTCTCTTGCCATGTGGTCTCTGCTTTCTTTGTCCCAAAGACACCGATCCAGCACATGGCCTGGAAAACCTCAGAGCTCTGTCCATAGGCCTGTCCCTGCCTTGCTGAGTCACCAGGTGTATCTGCTTCTCTCAATGGGTCAGTTGTAGCTGATGGGCGTTAATGGGCCATCAAGCAGGCTAGGCAGAGCTAATGCCACATTGTCTGTATCCCTGCAGCCCCTTCGCACTGTCCCCACGTGTCTCTGTGCCCCAACTCAGCCACCTCCCTTCCCCCACGTGGCCCTGCTCTGTTCTAGAGCCACAGGGGCCCCTAGTGGGCAAAAGGTGGAACTGCAGCAACTTTCCTGCAGAAGTTATTTTCTGCGGGGTCGGGAAATTATGCACAGCACATGAATTATGCGCGCAGTGGCACAGAATTCCCCCCAGGAGTAGAAGGTGACAGGGCAGGAGGGATCCAGGGTTGAAAGTGCCATTTCAGCTCTGAACGAGGCTCCTTTCAGCCCTGCAGAAATTATTCGAGTTCCTAAAGGAGCCGAGTGCCATGGGTTTCATTCCCGGTTCTCCCTTCCCCGCCTCCTGTGCAGACAAAGCACAACGGCAGCCGTGAGAATGATTCCTGCTCCCAGCACCAGCAGCCGGATGGTCCAGTGATGTGGGGACAGCGTTCGATGTCCGGGCTCAGACTGGGTTGTGTTCCCCTGCAGACCGGGCCGGGTCGTGTTCTGAGCAGGGGGACCTGAGAGAGAGAGAGAGAAAGAGACATCCTGAGATCTCCTCCCAGTCAGCTCTGTCTGCGGAACTCTGAGGGGCTGCGGGTCGGGAGTGAGGGGCACCGGCAGAGCTGGGGGGGGGCAGGGCTGGGCTAGCAGGGGCTGCGGGTCGGGAGTGAGGGGCACCGGCAGAGCTGGGGGGCCAGGGCTGGGCTAGCAGGGGATGCGGGTCAGGAGTGAGGGGCACCGGCAGAGCTGGGGGGGGGGCAGGGCTGGGCTAGCAGGGGCTGCGGGTCGGGAGTGAGGGGCACCGGCAGAGCTGGGGGGCCAGGGCTGGGCTAGCAGGGGGCTGCGGGTTGGGAGTGAGGGGCACCGGCAGAGCTGGGGGGGGCAGGGCTGGGCTAGCAGGGGCTGCGGGTCGGGAGTGAGGGGCACCGGCAGAGTGGGGGAAGGGGAGATGGGGGCGGGGCAGAACTGGGGGACGGGACGGGGATACAGGGGCAGGGCAGGACTGGGGGACAGGCTAGAAGCGGGGAAGGGGATAGAGGGGCAGGGCAGGATCGGGGGGCAGGCCGGGAGTGGGGAAGGGGATACAGGGGCAGGGCAGAACTGGGGGACGGGACGGGGAGACGGGGGCAGGGCAGGACTCGGGGGCAGGGCAGGACTGGGGGGCAGGCTGGGGGCAGGGCAGGGGAGGACGGGGGGGCAGGACTGGGGGCAGGGAAGGGGATAGAGGGGCAGGGCAGAACTGGGGGCGGGACGGGGAGACGGGGGCAGGGCAGGACTCGGGGGCAGGGCAGGACTGGGGGGCAGGCTGGGGGTGGGGAAGGGGAGACAGGGGAGGGAAGGGGAGACAGGGGCAGGGCGGGGGGGGGGGGGTACCTGTGACGACGAGGTGGGTCCCAGACCCCAGCAGCAGACAGGGCTGTCCCGAGAGCAGCAGGACGAGGTGGCAGCGATAGACGCCCGAGTCGTTGCCCCGCAGGGCCCGGATGCTCAGGACGCTGGTGGAGCCGTTCTCCAGCCGGGCCTGGCCCAGCCCCGTCGCCAGGCGGCCCCGGTGCCAGCTGGCCCTGAGGGCCCCGGGCGGCGGGGGGGGTTCCACAGTGCAGCTCATCTCCAGGGACGCCCCCTCCGGCCGGGCTGCCCACGGGGGGCGCTGCTGCACCCAGAACTCAGAGCCCCCCAGGCAGCGACCTGGGTGGGGGAGGAGAGTCAGAGCTGGGAGACGCTGGCCAGGCCCCCTGTGACAGAGTGGGGAGGGGGGCGGGCTGGCCTGGGGATGGGGCGGGGGAGTTGTACTGGGACTGGGATATCGGGGGTGACTTTACGCTCAGGTATCGTCCCTCAAGTGACCTGAGAGCCCGGGGGGCTGGGGCCAGGTGACACCTGCCCGGAAACTGGCCCAAGGCTGGGGGAGGAGCCGGGGGGGTGAGATGGCTGGGGATGGGGTTCAGTTTGGAGCTGTCTGGGGAAGCAGAGGGAGGCCCAGCACCGGGGTCTGGGCTCCCTGCCCCCCAAGATGGACCTGACTGAGGGGTCCTGTTCGCTGTACCTACAAGCTCTGGTTTAGACCATGTTCCTGTCGTCTAATAAACCGTCTGTTTTACTGGCTGGCTGATCGTCCCGGGAATCACAGGAAGTGGGGGGTGCAGGGCCTTTTCTCCACCCACAGTCCGTGACACCCCCCACCGAGATCCCCCCCGCCACCCAGCCCCCCCACCCTGCACTAGATTGGGGCTCCCTCACCACCCAGCCTCCCCCACCCAAGACCGGGGCCCCCTTGCGGCCCAGCCCGCACCCCCACCCCCCGAGATCCGGGTTCAGCACCCACCCCCAGAGCAAGGACCAGCCCCTGCCCCGCAGCTCCATGCGTCTGGCGTGGAGGTTTTGCCCCCTGCACTCACCGCGCTGCCGGGAGCCGCCCGCCAGCCACAGGAGAGTGGCCCAGAGCAGCAGGCGCATGGCGGCCGAGCACCCACCCCACATGCAGCCCCCGGCCCTGGCGACGCGATGCCCGGCGGGGGGAGCAGCGGCGCCTTCCTGAGTTTGCAACCAGCCTGGCACGACAGCTCCCCCCATGGGGCCGGCTCCCGCTGCCCCCTGCCCCACGCCCAGCTGGCTCTGTGGGGCCCAGCACGCGGCTCTGAGCTCAGAGTCCCTGGGGGCAGGAAATGGTCTGGGGGCAGGAAACGGGTTGGGGGAGTGACCAGCGGACGAGCTGTGGGCTCTGATGCGGAGACAGGCGCAGGGCAGGAAATGGCAGTGAGAGCCGGGGGGAGGCAGAACTACCCGGCCCCCACTCCCACACAGCTCCATGTAGCCAGCCCCACACCCCTGTCTACCCAGCCCCCCTGCCCTCAGCCAGCCAGCGCCCCGCCCCGCCATCCCCATCTAGCCACCCAGCCCCCGGCCCCACACAGCTCCATGTAGCCACCCCCACACACCCAGTCTATGCAGCCCCCCACCTGCCCCACACCCCCGTCTACCCAGCCCCCCGCCTGCCCCCACACCCCCGTCTACCCAGCCCCCACCACACAGCTCCATGTAGCCTGCTCCCACACCCCCATCTACCCAGCTCCTCCTGCCCCCAGCCAGCCAGCCTGCCCCCAGCCAGCCAGCCCGCCCCCCGCCCCCACATCCCCATCTAGCCCCCCAGCCCCCCACCCACACAGCACCATCTACCCAGCTCCCCACCCCCCCAGGCACCCAGCTCCCCACCCCACACAGCTCCATGTAGCCACCCCCACACACCCCGTCTATGCCAGCCCCCCGCCTGCCCCCACGCCTCCGTCTACCCAGCCCCCCGCCTGCCCCCACACCCCCGTCTACCCAGCCCCCATCACACAGCTCCATGTAGCCACCCCCACACACCCCATCTATGCAGCCCCCCGCCTGCCCCCACACCTGTCTACCCAGCCCCCCGCCTGCCTCCACACCCCCATCTACCCAGCCCCCACCACACAGCTCCATGTAGCCTGCTCCCACACCCCCATCTACCCAGCTCCTGCCTGCCCCAGCCAGCCAGCCCGCCCCCACAGCACCATCTAGCCCCCCAGCCCCCCACCCACACAGCACCATCTACCCAGCTCCCCACCCCCCCAGGCACCCAGCTCCCCACCCCAGCACCCCTGTCTACCCAGCCCCCCCAATCCCCCCCTCCATCTAGCCAACCCCCCTGCCCCATATGCAGCCAGGCCCCTGCCCCCCATCCAGCCCCCTTCTCGCGGGCTCTGGTTTCTCTGGCCCCTTTAAGGGCGCCTGGCTGCAGCTGGCCCCGGGCCAAGGCCGCGTTTAGAGACAGGAATCGCTGAGCCAGCGGGGCGGGGGGGCGGGGGGCATACACAGGGACAGACGGACGGACGCAGGGAGGGCCGGACACAAGGACAGACAGGGGGACGGGCAGGGCCCGGCAGGGACAGACGGACACAGGTGGGCCTGACGCCCCCAGCCAGCTGCAGGCTCCATGGAGGGGACGTAAGTGCCCCCCTCCCCCACCCCAGGCTGTCCCCAGCCCCGGCCATGGAGCTGAAGGGGGGAGAGAGTTGGGGGGCAGGAATAGGGGGGTGGTTGGTACTTGGGGGGGCCGGACCCCTGACCCCCCCCCACACACACACACTGTTACCCAGGCAGCAGGGCACAGAGTGGCAGGGGGGAGGGGGAGCAGTGGGGGGGTTGGTACTTGGGGGGGCTGGACCCCTGACCCCACACACACTGTTACCCAGACAGCAGGGCCCTGAGCGGTGGGGGGAGGGGGTCTGGTATTTGGGGGACCAGATCCCTGACCCCGTCTCCCCCCAGGGTCCCCCCCCCGGGCGGCGTACCGGGCGGCCATGGTGCTGAGCGGGGCGGGCGACGCGCTGGGCTACCGGAACCAGCGCTGGGAGTACTGCCCCTCGGGCCCCCAGATCCACGCCGAGCTGGCCCAGCTGGGGGGGCTGGGGGGCATCCAGGCCGCGCCCCCCGACTGGCCCGTCAGCGATGACACCGTCCTGCACCTGGCGACCGCGGAGGCCCTGGCCACCGGTGAGAGGGGCACAGATCTGGGGAGAGGAAAAGGGGGGCACAGATCCAGGGGGTGGGCATGAGGGGCACAGATCCAGGGGGGCAGAGAAAAGGGGGCTGTGACGGTGCTGCCCGTGGGAGCCAGCTGAGGTCACTCAATCAGGGTGAACTGGAAACAGAACGGGCAGCCAAACCCCAAACGCTGGTGGATCTTCCAATACTTAGATTTACCAACCAGCCCAAAACAGCCTCTGTAGAACCTCACTGGTTACTCAGAGTCCAACCAACGCAGTTCCCTTAACGTGCCCAGCGTCCGGCCTCCGTCCAGACACACGTCAGATATGATGATGTTACTTGACAATCTGATCTCATCATATAAAAGAAAAGGTTCTTCCAACCCCAAAGGATCAGCCACACACCCAGGTCCAATTATAACTTAGATCTGACCCAAAATACACCCTATAGTCAATTCTTATTAACTAAGCTAAAATGTATTAAAAAAGAAAAGAGAGAGAGTGTTGGTTAAAAGATCAATCTACAGACAGACTTGAATTCAATTCTTGAGGTTCAGACACAGCAGAGATGAGCTTGTCGTTGCCAAAAGTCCTTTTAGAAATAGTCCAGAGGTTATAGTCCAACGTCCATGATTCAGGGTGGCTCCAGTCAGTGACTGGGGATCTCAATCCTTGTGGCTTAAGGTTTCCCCCTCTTGAAACCCAAAGCAGATCTGAGATGAAGCAGGATCGTGTCCCAGGGTCTTATGCATTTCCAGCAGCCTTTCGGCCTGAGAAAACAATAGGCTTAATTCTCCTTCTCCCAAACATCCTGGCAATTAGCACAGGGTCATTTACCCATTAAACAGTTCAGATCCAGGTTACCACAACCTTCAAAGAGACATAGAGACGATAATACTATTTCTCTCAAGTATCCTACCCAGTCGCTACAGTTGGGCCCTGGGTCAGGTCAGTCTGGGAGGTAATTAACTCTTTCTGGCCCTGTCACCTTCCAATGAGATATTAGATCACACTCAATGTCACAGGGGCACAGATATGGGGGAAGGGAATGGGGGGCACAGACACGGAGGGGAAATCAGGGATCAGGTTGGGCCGGTTAGCTGGACCCAGAGAAGTTGGGGTGTTGGGGGAGGAAGGGGACTGGCTGGGGGGCCCCAGACTGACCCCTCTCTCTGCCCCCCAGGACTGGAGGGGGAGGCGTTGCTGCAGGAGCTGGCGCGAGGGCTACGTGGCAGCGATGGGCGACATGGAGGGCAGGAACCCGGCCCCACCAGCATCCTGGGTATGGTAGGGACACCCCCTCATGCCTGGCACCCCCTGGGCACTGGGGCCCCCCCATGCCCACCAACACCTAGCCCACAGCTGCCTCCTGGGGCCCCCCTCCACTGTCCCTCCCAGCTGCCCCACGCGCCCCCCGGAGCCTAGCAGCCCCCACGCCTGTGACATGTGGGGGGGCGCGTGGGAGGGTTGTCGGCTATGCATACCTGGGCTGGGTGTGGTGTGGGGGGCTGGGGACAGGAGGGGGGTGCTATTTTGGGGACCCTGCAGGGCGCCCGTGTGACCCCCACTCTCTCTCCCCCCAGGGACGTCCCAGCTGCGCCCGGGCGAGCCGGCCGGGTACCGGATCCCCTTCAACCCCAGTGCCACCGGCTGCGGGGCCGCCATGCGCTCCATGGCCATTGGGCTCAGGTGGGGGGCGGGGCCCCAGGGGCCATGGGGCACCCCGGGGAAGGGGGTGGAGGTGGGGGGTCTCAGGAGGAGACTGGGGACAGAGCATCCAGGAAGATGGGGGCTCTGGGTCTTGGGGGTCTGGCGGGTGCATCCCAGGGGGCGCTGGGGGGTTCTGGTGTCAGGGGACACCTGGCTGGGGGGCATGACCCTGCACTGCCCCTGCCTCCCCCAGGTACCCGCGTCCCACAGAGCTGCCGACCCTGATCCGGATCAGCGTGGAGAGCGGGCGCATGACGCACCATCACCCCACAGGTAGGGGGCACAGGGGCTGGAGGGGAAAACGGTCCCACACTCCCACCCCGGCATCCCCCTCCCCCTTGCAGGGGACTGGGGGGCCGTGTGGGGGGCCATCCTCCCAATCTCCCATTGGGGGTTTCTGGGAGGGCTGTGGGAGGTCCCACAGGGAACTGGGGGGGCCCGGTCTGAGCAGTGGCTCTGCCCCCAGGCCGGGGGGGAAGGGTACCGGCGTCTCTGTGCGGGGCCCCTGATGGACGCTTCCCCGCTGCAGGGTACCTGGGGGCGCTGGCCTCGGCCCTGTTCACGGCCTATGCAGTGCGGGGGCTCTCCCTGGCGCAGTGGGGGGCCGGCCTGCTGCAGACGCTGCCCCTGGCCCAAACCTACGTGCGGGACGCGGGCATCGACACCCAGCCCAACCTGGACGCCTGGGGGTACTTCCCCCAGAAATGGACCTGGTGAGTGCAGGAGGTAATGGGGGGACAGAGCCCCGGGCGAGGCTGGGGGTGCCAGGCGCAGGGCAGGGGATGGGAAAGGGGGTGCACAAACCCTGGGGGGTGGAGCCGGGGTGTCAGGCGCAGGGCAGGGGATGGGAAAGGGGGCGCACAAACCCTGGGGGGTGGAGCCGGGGTGCCAGGCGCAGGGCGGGGGATGGGAAAAGGGGCGCACAACCCCTGGGGGGTGGAGCCGGGGTGCCAGGCACAGGGCGGGGAAAGGGGGGTGAGGCCGGGAGCAGTCAGCGGTCTGGTCTCATCCCTGCCCGCAGGTATCTGGCTGAGCGGGGCCTGGCCGAAGGACATGGCCCCCCCCGGTTCCCCTCCCCCTACGGCCCGGCGGAGCGGGACGGGGTCTACCAGACCTTCAGCCTGGAGGGCTGGGCGGGGCGCAGCGGGCACGACGCCCCCATGATCGCCTACGACGCGCTGCTGGGCGCTGGCGACTGCTGGGACGAGCTCTGCAGCCGGGCCATGTTCCACGGGGGTGAGTCCGGCTGCCCCAGAGCCAGCCGCATCCCCGGCCCCACCATGCCCTAGGGCCAGCCGCACCCCTTATGCTGCATCCCAGAGCCAGCCGCATCCCCGGCCCCACCGTGCCCTAGGGCCAGCCGCACCCCTTATGCTGCATCCCAGAGCCAGCCGCATCCCCGGCCCCACCGTGCCCTAGGGCCAGCCGCACCCCTTATGCTGCATCCCAGAGCCAGCCGCATCCCCGGCCCCACCGTGCCCTAGGGCCAGCCGCACCCCTTATGCTGCATCCCAGAGCCAGCCGCATCCCCGGCCCCACCGTGCCCTAGGGCCAGCCGCACCCCTTATGCTGCATCCCAGAGCCAGCCGCATCCCCGGCCCCACTGTGCCCTAGGGCCAGCCGCACCCCTTATGCTGCATCCCAGAGCCAGCCGCATCCCCGGCCCCACCGTGCCCTAGGGCCAGCCGCACCCCTTATGCTGCATCCCAGAGCCAGCCGCATCCCTGGCCCCACCACGCTCCAGGGCCAGCCGCACCCCCAGTCCCGCTGCTCCCCAGAGCCAGCCGCACCCCAGGGTCAGCCGCCTCCCAACTCTGAGCCCTGTATAACCAGCCCCCTCCGCCCGCCGCATCCTGGCCCCGATGTTGGTATACACAGCTCCTAGAGCCCTGCCCCAGAGCCAGCCGCATCCAAACTCCAATATACACAGCCCCCAGCTCCCTGCCCCAGAGCCAGATGCATCCTTGCCCTGATGCTGGTATACACAGTGCCCGGCATCCCGTCCCAGAGCCAGCTGCATCTCGGCCCCCATATACACAGCCACCAGCACCCTGCCCTAGAACCAGCTGCATTCTGGTCCCGATGCCAGTATACACAGTCCCCGGTGTCTCACCCCAGAGCCAGCTGCATCTCGGCCCCCATATACACAGCCACCGGCACCCTGCCCTAGAACCAGCCGCATTCTGGTCCCGATGCCAGTATACACAGTCCCCGGTGTCTCACCCCAGAGCCAGCTGCATCTCGGCCCCCATATACACAGCCACCAGCACCCTGCCCTAGAACCAGCTGCATTCTGGTCCCGATGCCAGTATACACAGTCCCCGGTGTCTCACCCCAGAGCCAGCCGCATCCCGATGCCAGTACACACAGCTCATGGCCCCAGAGACTACCTCACCCCGGTTGACCCCGGCCAGACTCTCCCAGCTGGGGCAGGGCCCAGGGCGACCCCCAAACTCATCCTCCTGCCTGGCCAACCTCCCTGCCCCCTCCAGGACTGTGCCCCTGCTGTGCTCCAGCTTCCACAGGCCCTGCTCAGCCCCCCAACCTCCACGGCTGCAGTGGGGCAGGTTAATTGGCCTAGTCCGACCCACACTGACCCACTCAGGGCTCGTGTGGGGCAAACACCCCATTGCAGGATCCCCATGTGCCCAGCCCCCGCCCCAGAGGGGTCCCCGGGTGCCCCACCCCAGAGGGGCCGCGTCTCACCTGTGCCGATCTCCCCGCAGGAGACAGCGACTCGACGGGCGTCATTGCAGGGTGCTGCTGGGGGCTGGCGCACGGGCTGGCCGGGGTCCCCGAGGGGAATCACCGACACCTGGAGTACCGGCACCGCATGGAGGCAGCCGCCGACCGGATCCACGCCCTGGCCTGGGGGGAGAGCGCCCCGTGAGCGGGGGGACCCCGCTCTGCCCGGACACCTGGGTTCCTTCTTAACCCCACCACCCTGGCCTCCCACCCTGCACTCAACAGCCAACCCCACCCCAGGCCAGGGCTGGATTTGGGGGGTCCCCCATTCCCCAGATACATGGGGGAGGGGCACCAAATTCCCATCCCCCCCAGTGTTCGCTCCTGGCACCCCATGAGCCACGGGACCCCACTCGCTAGCACCTCCTACTGCTGCACCCAGGACACCAGGTCTCCCGGGTCAGCGTCGCTGCTCCTGGCACCATCCTGCTCAATAAACCCGTCTCCTGCTGTCCCATGCCGGCGGGGGTCATTTCAGGGGGGCCCGGGGCCTGTGCCAAGGAGCAGGCATCCCCTGGGGGATGGGCGAGGCCAGGGTGCAGGGGAGGAGTGGCCAGAACCCAGGCGTCCTGCTCCCTGCAGCGCAGCACCCCCAGCACCCCACTGATCCCAGCACTGACTGCCAGGGAAGGGCCCCCCACAGCCCCCCACGCCGGCTGCCTGCTGTGCTGTCCTTTCCTAGTCCTGCTCTGCAATCCCCCAGGGCCACCTTCCCGCAGGCCTTGTGCCCCAGCGGGGGAGATCAGCCCCCCAGGAACCCAGGCCCCCCTCTGCTCTAAGGGCTGTGCCCCCAAACCTGTTACTGGCTCCCCAGAGGGGCCTGCAGCCCCCAACTTTCTGCTCAGCCCCACCCGGCTGGGCCCCATCAGCCATTAAACCAGCTCCTGTCAGCGCCCACCCGCTCTTCCCCCAGCTGCTCCCAGCTCTGGTCATTGGCCTCCGCCAGCCAGCCGAGGTCACTCAATCCGGGTGAACTGCAAACAGAACGGGGCACCAATGTTGTACTTGAAGTACTGCCCAGGATCTTTTCAGGGGGAATAAGGCAAAACGCCACATTTATTAGCAATACATGTATTCATTAACACTGTATCATATACATATAATATATTACACTTACACTCACACACACACACAAACACACTCCGTCTTGTTGTTACCAATTAGTTGCTCCCCTTAACTTCACTGGCCAGGTGAGTTAGATGGGGGAGGGGGTGGAGCCGGGCTTCTGCCGATCCGGATCGATGCTCCAATGTTGACAAGACGAGACCCGGGGTCCTCTGCAAGACACCTCACTTTTATAGCAGCTTTCCTCTCATGCAAATCTAGACCAGATTCAAACTCTGTGTCTGTGTCCATTGGTCCTTTGTGCTGCTTTCTTTTGAGTGTTGTCCCAATGCTGCAAAGAGGGTGTTTCCAAAAGAAGGTGCTTGCTTCTAACCCCGGAGGCCGTCAGTATGTCTGCTTGTCTTTAATGAGCCCACTTGACACGTTTTATTGTCCTTGGGTCTGGCTCCCAGCCCCTCTCCAACAGTTGAGGCTGTCTGGAGGTGCTGCCTTCCATGCCTTGCTCATCCACACCTCATTCATTCAACAGAGCAATTGATTAAGAGTGGGGGGGGGGGGAGAGCTCTTGTTCTACTGCTAGCAAACAGAAATTTTTCTTCTATCTTATTCTATCCTTAGGGGCTATAATATTATACCAAGGGCAATGCAAAGTTTCTAAATGAGGCTTTGATACAAAGTCCCATGAAAACAGAAAAAAGAAGAACAGGAGTACTTGTGGCACCTTAGAGACTATGAAAACAGAGGTCACACATGGGTAGACCCACCACAAGGTTATATGAAGAGGCACAATGTAAAGTCATATGAAAATTATCAGAGATTTATCTACACCAAACCCCAAACGCTGGTGGATCTTCCAATACTTAGATTTACCAACCAGCCTCTGTATTACCTCACTGGTTACTCAGAGTCCAACCAACGCAGTTCCTTAAAGTGCCCAGCGTCCGGCCTCCGTCCAGACACACGTCAGATATGATGAGGATTCCTGACAATCTGATCTCATCACATAAAAGAAAAGGTTCTTCCAACCCCAAAGGATCAGCCACACACCCAGGTCCAATGATAACTTAGATCTTACCCCAAAATACACCCTATAGCCAATTCTTATTAACTAAACTAAAATGTATTAAAAAAGAAAAGCGAGAGAGTGTTGGTTAACAGATCAATCTACAGACAGACTTGAATTCAATGCTTGAGGTTCAGATACAGCAGAGATGAGCTTGTAGCTGCCAAAAGTCCTTTTAGAAATAGTCCAGAGGTTATAGTCCAATGTCCATATTCAGGGTGGCTCCAGTCAGTGACTGGGGATCTCAATCCTTGTGGCTTAAGATTTCCCCCTCTTGAAACCCAAAGCAGATCTGAGATGAAGCAGGATCGTGTCCCAGGGTCTTATACATTTCCAGCAGCCTTTCGGCCTGAGAAAACAATAGGCTTAATTCTCCTTCCAAACATCCTGGCAATTAGCACAGGGTCATTTATCCATTAAACAGTTCAGATCCAGGTTACCACAACCTTCAAAGAGACAGAGACAATAATACTATTTCCCTCAAGTATCAACATAAATATTAATATTCCTGTTTTGATCTGTGAATCAAAGCTCTAGCGATAGACCAGACTTGTTTGCTGATCCCACAAGCCCTGAGCACCCAGCTCCCGTCTACCTCTAACAGCCCCGGCTGCATTTCCCAGCTCTGCTCATGAACAGATCTTCTGAACCAGTCGCTACAGTTGGGCCCTGGGTCAGGTCAGTCTGGGAGGTAATTAACTCTTTCTGGCCCTGTCACCTTCCAATGAGATATTAGATCACACTCATAATGTCACACTCCCCCAAAATCCCCAACCTCAATTGTCCCCCCACTCTGAGCCCCCCGGCTGGGCAGTCAGGTGGACAGGACATCTGAGTTCCTGGTCTTGTCCTCCTGCCCCATTGTCCACATGCAGCCCGGGGGAAGCCACCTGCCATGGAGACAGGCAGGAAACCCATTGGCCGAGAGTGGGTTCTCCCTTGGGCCCCTCCCACCAGGGTGATGTGCAGAGACAGCCTGGGCACCGCCCCAAAGGACAAACTGGGGCCACGGGGCTAAGTCTGTCCCATTCGCGCCCCCCACCCTGTGTGATAACCAGAGCAAGACACCTGCTGAGAGGCTCAGTGAGAATCCAGAACGATACCACACAAGAACCCAAATCAAGGAGAGAAGAAGCAGGCTGCTCCCTGTGTCAGGGAGAGACAAAGCAGGCTGCTCCCCGCGGCAAAGGGCTTCACTCACCCCCTGGCTCTAGGCTGGCTACCCCACTGACTCTCCACACTGACAAACTGCCCCCAAAAGGCCCCGTCTCCACTGCACCCTGCAGCCAGCTCAGCTCTGTGGGGGGAGAACGGGGGGAGGCTGGACTAACTTACAGCATTAAAGGCTGCACTGGGTGAGCTGCATTCACACTAGCAGCACTTTGCTGTATTGGGGGGCCGGGGGGATCAGGCGGTGGGAGCCTTGCGGGGGGGAGTTTTCTTAAGGTAGAATTGACAAAGCAGGGTCTCACAGGGTAGAATAGTGGGGGGGCTAAGGGACACCCCCATATCTCGGGGGACTCTGGGCAAGCAGAGGGGGATTCTGCCCCCACCCTCTGACTGAAGCCCCCAGTGGAGGGGGAGCTGAGCTGGGTTTTCTGGGGTCTCTTGCAACTCCCACCGTAACAGAGGGGGGCCATCCCATATCACCCAGCAGAGAGGGGCCCCTGCCCTAGAGGAAGGGCTTCACCCCCACCCCCACCCCATGGGGGGAATCTCCTGTAACGGACACCGGTGATATCCCATAAGAGACCCCAGCCCCACCCCATGCCCCACGATGGGATTGAACCCCAGAATGGGGTCCTACACCCCACAATTCCCCCCTGCAAAGCTTGCCATCCCATAATACCCCCAGCCCCATATGCTCAGTGCCCCAGAGATGGGTGTTAGCCCTCCCTCCACAACCGGGTTCTGGGAACCAAGGTTCCTGCGTCCCAAAATTTCCACCTTAAAAGCTTTGGAGGGGACACCCCATGAGACCCCCTGCCCCACCTTTGCAGGGGGGCTGAGCTGCAGGGAGCGCCCCGTGGGGGTCACAAAGGGGATGTGAACCCAGGACCCTAATCAGAGACATGGCACTGAGCCCTCTGCATCTGAACCCAGGCATCCTGGCTCCCAGCCCCCCTGCTCCAACCACCAGCCCACACTCCTCTCCCAGAGCTGGGGAGAGAACCCAGGAGTCCTGGCTCCCAGCCCCCCCTGCTCTAACCCCCCAGCCCCGACTCCCCTCCCAGAGCCAGGGAGTGAACCCAGGCGTCCGGGCTCCCAGCCCCTGTGCCAGCCAGCAGATGTTGGCCAGGCGGGTTTATCCAGCAGCTGCCCTGGTCAGGATGGCGACAGGTCGCGGGGGTGAGGATAATCCCCTGACGTGGGAGCGACTATAAACCCCCCCACCCAGCCTGGCACGGCCGCCTCCTCCTCCAGCCACGGCTCTGGCTCCGGGGCAGCCGCCGGCACCATGCAGAACGCCCTGGGGCCCGCCTGCATCTTCCTGCGCAAGGGCATCGCCGAGAAGCATGGGGTGAGACGCCTGGTTCTGCGAGGGGAGCGGGGGCTGGGAGCCCGGATGCCTGGGTTCTCTCCCGGCTCTGGGAGAGGAGTGGGGGCTGGTGGGTTAGAGCAGGGGGGGCTGGGAGCCAGGACTCCTGGGTTCTCTCCCGGCTCTGGGAGGGGAGGGGGCTGGTGGGTTAGAGCCGGGGCGGGGCTGGGAGTCCGGACACCTGGGTTCTCTCCCCAGCAGGACCGCACTGGGTCCCTGAGTGTGTCTCTTTATTGCAGCACCGGGAGCTGGGAGCCGATGAAATCGAAGGTAAGAAGCCCACAGGAGGGGAGTGGGATCTAGTGATTAAAGCAGGGAAGGAGGGGTGGGGCTGGGAGCCCGGACGCCTGGGTTCTCGTTGCAGCCCAAAGGAGAGAGGGGTCTAGTAGGTTGGTGCAGGAGCCCCCAGTACTAGCCCCACCCCCAGGAGGGCTGTGGGGGAACACAGGTGCTGCAGGTAGGGAGGGGGCCCAGCAGTCCTGGGTTCCCCCCGGGGGGGAGCTCAGCCCGGACGGCAGGGGGGGCCCAGCCCGGTGGGGGGGGATCAGCAAGGTGGGGGGGGGCCCAGCCCGGCAGGGGGGCTCAGCCCAGCAGGGGGGGCCCAGCCCAGCGGGGTGGGGGGCTCAGCATGACTGCAGGGGGCCCAGCCCGGTGTGGAGGGCTCAGCCCGGCGGTTCCCGGCAGAGCTGCGCGAGGCCTTCGCGGAGTTCGACAAGGACAAGGACGGGCTGATCGGCTGCAAGGACCTGGGCAACCTGATGCGCACCATGGGCTACATGCCCACCGAGATGGAGCTCATCGAGCTCTCGCAGCAGATCAACATGAACCGTGAGCCGGGGCTTCACGGGGTGACCGGGGGGGCTCCTAGCGGGGGGGTGCTTGGGAAGGGATGGGGCTCCTGGCAGGGCGGTGCTCGGGAAGGGACGGGGCTCCTGGCAGGGCGGTGCCCGGGAGGGGACGGGGCTCCTAGCAGGGGGGTGCCTGGGAGGGGACAGGGCTCCTAGCAGGGGGGTGCCCGGGAGGGGACGGGGCTCCTGGCAGGGGGGTGCCTGGGAGGGGGCGGGGCTCCTGGCAGGGCGGTGCCCGGGAAGGGGCGGGGCTCCTGGCAGGGGGGTGCCCAGGGGAGTGGGGCTCCTAGCAGGGGACCCCCGGCTGACCCCCACCTCCCATTGCAGTGGGGGGCCGGGTGGATTTCGAAGACTTCGTGGAGCTGATGACACCCAAGCTGCTGGCCGAGACGGCCGGTATGATCGGGCTGCAGGAGATGAGGGACGCCTTCAAGGAGGTGAGGGAGAGAGAACCCAGGCGTCCGGGCTCCTAGCCCCCCCCGGCCCTAACCCCCCTCCCCTCCCAGAGCCAGGAGAGAACCCAGGAGTCCGTGCTCCCAGCCCCTGGCTCTAACCCCCCTCCCAGGGCTGGGAGAGAACCCAAGTGTCTGGGCTCTCAGCCCCCTCTCAGAGCCAGGGAGCGAACCCAGGAGTCCTGACGGCTGCCCCCTCCCCCCCCCCCCCGCAGTTTGACACCAACGGGGATGGGGAGATCACGCTGGACGAGCTGCAGCTGGCCATGCAGCGCCTCATGGGCGAGCGGCTCACCCCCCGCGAAATCAGCGACGTGGTCAAGGAGGCCGACATCAACGGGGACGGGACCGTCGACTTCGAGGGTACGTGGGACGCCCTGGGGGATTGTGGGTAACGTGCCGCTCGGCCAGAGCCCACACGGGTCACGCCCCATGGCCCTGGCAAGGGATTGTGGGTAACGCGCCGCTCGGCCAGAGCCCACACGGGTCACGCCCCACGGCCCTGGCAAGGGATTGTGGGCCGGTGTTGGTGGACCATGGCCTGCCAGCTCTAAGAGGGGATTGTGGGTAAGGCACACTTGGTGTGAGTGGCGCAGGGCTTCTGGGGGCTGGGATCCCCTGGTGGGGTGGCTCCGTGGGGCTGGGATCGGTACTAATGGGGGTCTTTCCCCTGTAGAGTTTGTGAAGATGATGTCACGCTGAGGGGGCCGAGCCCCGCCAAGATCAGAGACTGACCTTGGAGGGGGGGGTCGAGCCCAACTGGCTGTCAAGACACCACCACGAGTGACTCCCAAATTGCTGCGTCCTGCCCCCCCACCTCCCTGCCAACTACCCCCAGAGTCCCCAATGCCTTCCCCAGCCCCCTCCCACAGCCTTCCCCCACACCATGTCCCCCCAGACCTCCACCGCCCCCAGCACTCACTCACCTCCCCCTCCACTCCCCACGGTCCTTCCTTTCCTGTCCCCCCCGCCCCATGGTTCTCTGGATCCCACCGTCCCCCCAGGTCTCCTCCCCGGACCCCTCCACCACAGACACGCAGCCCTTGTGTGCAATAAAAGCCGTGTGCTGAACCCAGGCGTCCGAGGGAGGCTTTCTTGGCCAGGGGATCACGGTTACAACGCGGCAGCGGGGGCTGGGGGGAGGCCGAGCCGAGCGCAGGGTGAAGGGCTTAGAGTCAATAATCACAGCCCGCGGGGACAACATATGGATGGGAATAACCGGCTTAGCATGGGTGGCTGGGGGGGCAAGGCAGGGCACGGCTGGGCTGGCAGGGGCTGCAGGTCGGGAGTGAGGGGCAGCGGCAGAGCTGGGGGGGCAGGGGGCTGCGGGTCGGGAGTGAGGGGCAGCGGCAGGGCTGGGGGGGCAGGGCTGGGCTAGCAGGGGCTGCGGGTCGGGAGTGAGGGGCACCGGCAGAGCTGGGGGGGCAGGGCTGGGCTAGCAGGAGCTGCGGGTCGGGAGTGAGGGGCATCGACAGAGCTGGGGGGGGGCAGGGCTGGGCTAGCAGGGGCTGCGGGTCGGGAGTGAGGGGCATCGACAGAGCTGGGGGGGGCAGGGCTGGGCTAGCAGGGGCTGCGGGTCGGGAGTGAGGGGCATCGACAGAGCTGGGGGGGGGCAGGGCTGGGCTAGCAGGGGCTGCGGGTCGGGAGTGAGGGGCATCGACAGAGCTGGGGGGGGCAGGTCCGGGCTGGCAGGGGCTGCAGGTCGGGAGTGAGGGGCATCGACAGAGCTGCGGGGGGGCAGGGCTGGGCTGGCAGGGGCTGCGGGTCGGGAGTGAGGGGCACCGGCAGAGCTGGGGGGGGGGGCAGGGCTGGGCTGGCAGGGGCTGCGGGTTGGGAATGAGGGGCACCGGCAGAGCTGCGGGGGGGCAGGGCTGGGCTAGCAGGGGCTGCGGATCGGGAGTGAGGGGCACCGGCAGAGCTGCGGGGGGGCAGGGCTGGGCTAGCAGGGGCTGCGGGTCGGGAGTGAGGGGCACCGGCAGGGCTGGGGGGGGGCAGGGCTGGGCTAGCAGGGGCTGCGGGTCGGGAGTGAGGGGCATCAACAGAGCTGGGGGGGCAGGGCTGGGCTGGCAGGGGCTGCGGGTCGGGAGTGAGGGGCACCAGCAGAGCTGGGGGGGGGCAGGGCTGGGCTGGCAGGGGCTGCGGGTCGGGAGTGAGGGGCATCGACACAGCTGGGGGGGGCAGGGCTGGGCTGGCAGGGGCTGCGGGTCGGGAGTGAGGGGCACCAGCATGGCAGCCCGTCCCCCTGTCCTCCCCAGGCACAGCTGTCTGTCATTAGGGGCTGAGATTAAATTGCGGCTTCAGCTCCAATCCTGGGAGTTTTTAATCCGGAAATATCGTTAAATGAAACGAGCAGCCGAGCCGGATAATCCCCCCGGCGCCCTGGGATTGCTCCAGCACCTGGGTGTCCTGGGGCTGAGATCGGGGGTGGGGGAGTCCGTGGGTCTGTGGCACTGCAGGGAGATGGACGTACCCGCAGCCCCCCGCCAGCCCAGCCCTGCGGTGCCCCTCACTTCCGACCCGCAGCCCCTGCCAGCCCTGGGCCCCTCCCCAGCTCTCTACCACTCCCTCCCCCTTCAGTTCCTGCTCCCTGGCTCTACACCCCAGCGCTCGGCTGTGTACAGACACATCCTGCTCTCATGGGAGGGGCTGAGACCCTGCGCCCCAAACAACGGGACCCCCGATCTCGCTCACCGCGGGTCTGTGCCGTGCCCGGCCCGATGGGCCCCGATCTCGCTCCCCGCGGGTCTGCGCCACGCCCGGCCCGATGGGCCCCGATCTCGCTCCCCGCGGGTCTGCGCCACGCCCGGCCCGATGGGCCCCGATCTCGCTCCCCGCGGGTCTGCGCCACGCCCGGCCCGATGGGCCCCGATCTCGCTCCCCGCGGGTCTGCGCCACGCCCGGCCCGATGGGCCCCGATCTCGCTCCCTGCAGGTCTGTGCCGTGCCCGGCCCGATGGGCCCCGATCTCGCTCCCTGCGGGTCTGTGCCGTGCCTGGCCCGATGGGCCCCGATCTCGCTCCCCACGGGTCTGCGC
Source organism: Chrysemys picta bellii (assembly GCF_011386835.1). Taxonomy (NCBI): domain Eukaryota; kingdom Metazoa; phylum Chordata; order Testudines; family Emydidae; genus Chrysemys; species Chrysemys picta. The sequence continues at coordinate 1,151,766 of NC_088794.1, forward strand.
CACGCCCGGCCCGATGGGCCCCGATCTCGCTCCCCACGGGTCTGCGCCACGCCCGGCCCGATGGGCCCCGATCTCGCTCCCTGCGGGTCTGTGCCGTGCCTGGCCCGATGGGCCCCGATCTCGCTCCCCACGGGTCTGCGCCACGCCCGGCCCGATGGGCCCCGATCTCGCTCCCTGCGGGTCTGTGCCGTGCCTGGCCCGATGGGCCCCGATCTCGCCCCCCACGGGTCTGCGCCACGCCCGGCCCGATGGGCCCCGATCTCGCTCCCCACGGGTCTGCGCCACGCCCGGCCCGATGGGCCCCGATCTCGCTCCCTGCGGGTCTGCGCCACGCCCGGCCTGATGGGCCCCGATCTTGCTCCCTGCGGGTCTGCGCCGCGCCCGGCCCGACAGGCCCCGATCTCGCTCCATCCCCACTGCTGTGAGCAGTGGGACCCACTGCCCTGCGGCGGAGTTAAGGCCCTTGGGCTGAGGGGTCAGTTCACACCAGGGCCCCGGCCGGGCTGCTGGCTCACATACAGGCCCCGATCCCTGGAGCTCTCACACTCGCTGGGCCTGTTCCCCGATGCAGACCGCGGAGGCTGGGACCCTGCCAGAGCAGGTGGCACGTAGGGGAGTGGGGGCCCCGTACACCGTGTGTGCCCCACTGAGAGTCCTGGAGAGAAGTGGGGGGAAGGGCTGGGAAGGAACCCCAGTGCAGGGGGAAGGGGAGTCATAGTCTGTGACTCAGGACTCCTGGGTTCTCTCATGCATCTGAGAGGGATGTGGGGTTTAGTGGTTTAGAGCAGGGGGGCTGGGAGCCAGGACTCCTGGGTTCTCTTGCGGCTCTGGGAGGGGCGTGGGGGCTGGTGGGGTAGAGCCAGGACTCCTGGGTCCCAAGCTGCTCTCTGTGATGTTGTCAGAGGGTGGGCTCCACCCGTTCGTTAGCGCTGATTGCACCAGGGTGTGGCCAGGCAGTGCCGGGGGGAGGGGATATATCAGACCCCTGTGGAGGCCCAGTAGGGAGCTAGTGAGCAGGGGGAGGGGGTTTCCCTGGGGTAGGGCTTTGGGGTGCAGTGTGTCTTGCACAGCTGGGTGCCTGGGGCCTCCCCAGGGGTGAGCTCCCTGCCCCCAGGCTGACCTGCCCCCTCAGCCATGGGCGAGTCCCCCGTGCGAGTGGAGGTGCTGACCCAGGTAAAGGGAAGGGGGCTCTGGGGTGTCATGGTGGAGGGCTTTGGGAGGTGACTTGTGTTGGGGAAGGTGGGGGAGTGGTGATCCCTGAGGGAAGAGTGTCTGGAGAAGGGGGGACCCTGGGCTGGGGGACCCCTGGAGATGCACAGCTGTGTTGGGGGCAGAAAGGCTCTGGACTGTGGGGGGGATGACCTAAGTGCTGGTGTCCCTCTAACCCCTCTCTCCCCCCAGCTGCAGCACCACGGCATCCCCTCAGAGCAGATCACCTACCCTCGCGTCACCCTCTCCGCGCCCTGGCGGCTCTGTGTCCGGCATGGCCTCCCCGAGGACCCTGCTGGGGCCCGAGTCACCCTGCTCGACCTGCGTGAGCCCCACGGCCCAGCCACCCACAGCTGGCCCCTGCACCAGGCCCAGGGTGCGCTGGCCCACCCCAGCCAGCCCCTGCTGGCCCTACGAGGTATGGGGGTCTCATGGGTACGAGGAGGGGGGCAGCAGGGGCCAGACTCCCAGGCCAGGGAACAGGGTGGGAGGTGTTCTGGGCTGACTGGTAATAGCATCAACTCTCCATAGAGGCCCCGGCCTGACCCTGAGACCCATGGCCACACTGCACCCCAATGGGGATCCTCACCTCCCCCATGGCTCAGTTGACCCGTCTCTGCCCCCAATGGGCCATGTGGCTGGGCCCCGGGGTGCTGACTCGTCTCTGCCCGCAGCGGGCTGTGTGGCCATGGGACCAGGCTGGGCCCCGGGGCGCTGACTCGTCTCTGCCCACAGCGGGCTGTGTGGCCGGGCCGGGCCCCGGGGCGCTGACTCGTCTCTGCCCGCAGCGGGCTGTGTGGCCATGGGACCAGGCCGGGCCCCGGGGCGCTGACTCGTCTCTGCCCGCAGCGGGCTGTGTGGCCGGGCCGGGCCCCGGGGCGCTGACTCGTCTCTGCCCGCAGCGGGCTGTGTGGCCATGGGACCAGGCCGGGCCCCGGGGCGCTGACTCGTCTCTGCCCGCAGCGGGCTGTGTGGCCGGGCCGGGCCCCGGGGCGCTGACTCGTCTCTGCCCGCAGCGGGCTGTGTGGCCATGGGACCGGGCCGGGCCCCAGGGCGCTGACTCGTCTCTGCCCGCAGCGGGCTGTGTGGCCATGGGACCAGGCCGGGCCCCGGGGCGCTGACTCGTCTCTGCCCGCAGCGGGCTGTGTGGCCATGGGACCAGGCCGGGCCCCGGGGCGCTGACTCGTCTCTGCCCGCAGCGGGCTGTGTGGCCATGGGACCAGGCCGGGCCCCGGGGCGCTGACTCGTCTCTGCCCGCAGCGGGCTGTGTGGCACAGGTGTTCGATGTGGCGCAGCGCTGCCTACGCTGGCAGTGGACCTTTGCCCACCCCCTGGAGTTCTGGGCCTGGCTGGAGCCCAACACGCTGGCGCTGGTGACGGAGGAGGAGGTGTTCCACTGGGCCCTCAGCCGTGAGCATGCCACAGGCCACCCCCGTCGGGGAGCTGACAGGCGCCCTGGGAGGAGGGTGGGCTGGTCAATGGGGGGCTAGCCTGGGGGTCCTGTGGAGCAGGACTGGTTGGCATGGGGGGGGTCCGGCAGGGGGTTCTGTGGGGAGCAGGGCTGGTCAGCGGGGTGGGGTTTGGGCAGGGGATGCTGTGGGGAGGGGGGTTGGTTGGCAGGGGGCAGGCAGGGGCTGTCGGGGGGGTGGCCGGTTGGCGTGGGGTGGAGTCAGGCAGGGGGTGTTGTGTGGGGGGGGGACTGGTCGGCGTGGGGCGGAGTCGGGCAAGGAGTGCCGTGGGAGGTGGCCGGTCAGCGTGGGGCAGGGGGTGCCGTGAGGGGCGGTCGCTAAGCTCCTAACTCTAGTCTGTACCCCCCGGCCGGCAGGACCAAAGCCGCGGCGTCAGTTCTGGCGCCATGAGCAGCTGTGGCGCACGGAGGTGGTGGGATACCAGCAGGACGCCAGCGGGCTCTGGCTGGCGCTGTCCACGCTGGGCCTGGACCAGGTAAGGACACCCCTCCCCCCCCCCCCCCCCCCCCCCCGCCAGCTGCCCCCAGAATCCCAGGGGCCCCTCTGCCCGGCTGACCCCGTGTCTCTCCCCAGAAGGGCCAGGTGGTGGGGCTGACCCAGCTGTACTGGCGGGGGGGGCGGCTCTCCCAGGTCATCGAGGCCCAGGCGGTGGCGCTGCCCCGGCACAGCTTCTCCAGGAACCCCCACCCCTCCTCCGCCTTGCTGGCCGCCGTCCGGCACGGGGCAGAGCGCTACGGGCAGGTGTGTGACTGGGGGGGGCTGGCTCCCGGCGGGTTGTGGGTAGTGCCTGGGGTGGGCAGGAGTGGAGGGGGGCTGGCTCCCGGAGGGTTGTGGGTAGTGCCTGGGGTGGGCGGGAGAGGAAAGGCAGGGCAGGTGGGGGCTGGCTCCCAGAGGGTTGTGGGTAGTGCCTGGGGTGGGCGGGAGGGGAAAGGCAGGACAGGTGGGGGCTGGCTCCTGGCGGGTTGTGGGTAGTGCCTGGGGTGGGCGGGAGAGGAAAGGCAGGGCAGGTGGGGGCTGGCTCCCAGAGGGTTGTGGGTAGTGCCTGGGGTGGGCGTGGAGGTAGCAGAGGGCAGTGCCAGGGTGGGGGGCAGGCAGGTGGCAGATGGGGGCTGGGGAAGGGCTGTACCCGTCTGACCACCCCCCCCCCTCTCTCTCAGTTCCACGTGGTGGAGCTGGGCCCGCACCAGCCAGGCAACGCTGCCCTGCTCAGTGCCCGCGCCAGCCTGGCCTTCAAGGGTGCCCGGCCCGGGGACTTCCCCAGCGCCGTGCAGGTGAGCCGGGAGCAGGGTGTGTGGTGGGTCCCTGGGGGAGATGAGGGGGGTTGCTGGGGGTGCCTGCCAGCAGCGTGGGGCTATCTGGGCGTGCGTGACCCAGCCCCTCTCCTCCCCTCCCCACAGTTCGCCCCACGGCTGGGCCTGGCCCTGGTGCTCACCAAGCACGCCCTGCTCTTCCTGGCCGACGTGGAGACCGCCCAGCCCCTGCACCGCGTCCAGCTGGCCTGGGACATCGTCTTCACCACGGTGCCCGACCCCCCCCGCCACGGCCTGGTGGGGGTGTGCCGCAGCGGCAAGGTGAGCCGGGGGGCAGCCTGCCGACGGGGAGGGATGCCCTGCTGGGAGGCTGGGCTAGGGGCACGGGTGGGGAGGGGAGAGCCCTGGGCAGCTCCAGCCCTGCACCCCTGACAGCCCCTCTCTCCTTCCCTGCCCCCTCTGCAGGTGCTGTCGGTCTCGCTGGGCCTGGACCCCCTCCTGCAGCTGCTGTCGCACCGCCCTGCCAGTCTCTATCTCACCCAGCGCCTGCTGCAGCTGGTGGGGCGGGTGCCGCGCCCCGGGGCCAGCCCAGACCCCAAGCCGGGGGGCTGGGGAGCAGGCAGGGCTGGGGGGCTCTGTCACTAGGGTAACTTGTACCGGGGGGGTGGGAGGTCTCTGGCGCTGAGGTGAAAGCAGGGACTGGCCTGAGTCTCCTGCAGCCCCAGGGGCTGGGAAGGGGAGGAGTCGGCCTGAGGTTCCCATCAGTGGGGGGGGGGGGTAGGAGACCCTCTCTGCAGCTCTCCTGTCACTGACTGGGGGGGGCACCCCAGCTGCAATGTCCTGTGTCCTCCTGGGTTTTACAATAAATGAAAGAAGCTGGAGCCCTGGGCTGGGGCTGGCATCCGGCATCCAGCTGTGTGGGTCTCTGCCTGGGAGCCCTGGGGCAGGGATGTGTCTCTGGCTGGGAGCCGGGAGCAGGGGGCTCTGGTTAGATGCCAGTGGGGAGGGGATGTGTCTCTGCCTGGGAGCCCGGAGCAGAGGGCTGTGGTTAGATGATGGGGGGGGGGGGGGGGGGGGGGCTGAGGGAGGATGTCTCTGGCTGGGAGCCGGGAGCTCTGGTTAGATGCCGGGGGGGGGGGGGGGGAATGTGTCTCTGGCTCGGAGTCAGGAGCAGGGGGCTCTGGTTAGATGCCGGGGGGCGGGGGAGGGGGGGGGGGGAGATGTATCTCTGGCTGGGAGCAGGGGGCTCTGGTTAGATGCCGGGGGGGGGGGGAATGTGTCTCTGGCTCGGAGTCAGGAGCAGGGGGCTCTGGTTAGATGCCGGGGGGCGGGGGGGGGGGGAGATGTATCTCTGGCTGGGAGCAGGGGGCTCTGGTTAGATGCCGGGGAGGGTGGGGGCGTGTTGCCGTCTCACTGTGCACAGCCCCCAGCTCTGGCCAGGCCATTTATTTGTCATCGAGGGGGGAGCAGATCTCGGCCCGTTCACAGCGGTTGGGGTGGGGGTCTTAAAGGGAGGCCCAAGCCCCCCTCTCTCCCACACCCTAGCTGTCCTGGCGCAGGGGCACGGTGCCACTCTCGGCTGCTGCGTGGGACCGAGCTGTCCTCTTCTGTCGTGCTGCCCTAGAGGGGGGAGCTGGGGTTAGTGGAGGGTGGCAGGGCTGGGGGAAGGCCCCGGGTGCTGGGTGAGGGGGGCAGTGTCCCTACCTGCTCTGCTCCCTGCCCTCCGGCCGCCTGGTCCCGGCGTCTCCCGTGCCCTTCAGCTCGTCTATGATCTCCTGCAGCAGGTCCAGCCTGGGGAGTGGGGGCAGGTTAGCAGGGAGGTGGGGGTGGCCCAGCCCCCCCCCCCATGGTGCACCCCATGGCTGCTGCAGGGAGCGATAGCTGGATCTGTCAAGCCACCAGCCTCCCTCCTCCCATTACACCTGCTCTCCAGCCCCAGCCCCCCTCGCCTCACCGCTCCCCCCACTCCCAGGCCTGCTGTGATAACGGGGACATGAGCCAGGGTCATGTGCTGCCCAAGGGGGTGCTGCTCCCCATAACACGTGCTGGAGGGTGGTTCTCAGCCCTGCTCCCTCCCTCCCCAACGTGGGGGACTGCAGCAGAGGCTGCTGGGTAAAATGCTGAGGGGAGCGCTGGCCTCTGCTTCCCTCCCCACTGCAGGGCTGCCCGGCCACTCACGACTGCAGGGTGCCAAAGGGGCTGTCCAGGGTCAGCTCACAGGCCAGGTCGGAGCGTCCCAGGCCCTGCAGACAGACCGGCGGGGGGGGGGGGGAGAGTCGGTGATGGTGGCAGATCTGGGGGGGCAGCTGGGGGGGGGGGTTCTCCTTTCTCCGTTACCTGTTGCTGCTCCTGCATTCGTACCCAGGCAGAGAAATCGATGAGGGTCTGCAGGGGACGACCCCCAGGCCCTGTGCTGGCCCTGCTATGCTTGCCTGGGGAGGAGGGAGTGGGTGAGTGTGGGACACTGCCCTGGCCAGGGTGGGAGGAGGGGCCCCAGGTCAGGGGGTGCTGGCCAGGCCTTGGCAGGGGGAGGGATAACAGCCTGGGGGCAGTCACACCCCAGGAGTGGGGGGCCAGCATTGCTGGGCAGGCCCTGTGCTGCTCCTTGGTGCTGTCAGCCAGGCACCTAGGGGATCCCAAAGTTGGCACCCAGAGCAGCACGCCTGGGGCTCTGCAAGGGGGGCTGCCTACTACCCCCCCATCCACAGAGCTCGGTGGAGCCCAGTGTGAAGGGGCTGGGGGGGAACCCACCTGCTCTGTTCTAGTGGGGGGAGGCTGGGAGGTATGACTCACCTGCTGGGGCCATGGGTGGCTGGCCGGACCCTTGCAGGGCCCCCAGGCTGCAGCATGCCCGGGTGGCCCCTGTTTGGCCAGCCCCACGCCTGCCGCAGCGTCGCTGGGCCGGGAGCGCCCCCTGGAGGCTGACGAAGTCCTGCAGGGCCTGGATGCCAGAGGCAAAGCGGCGCTCCAGGGTTTCCAGCGAGGCTTGGGCCTGATCCAGCAGGCAGGCTGAGGCTTGGAGGCTGCTCACGCAGGGCAGGGCTTGGGGCCGGGCCGGCTCCTACGGGTGACACAGCCGGGGTTAGATGCTGGGGATAGGGGGGTAAAGTCGGCCGTCCCGACACTCAATTAATAGATTTTACCCACCCCTTAACGCTATCCCCTCAACGTTAACAGCGTTTCTCCTGTTGCAAGAGCACCCCAGCTCACAACCTCCTTACAACCTGTTGTAACTAACGCACACGGCAAGCCTCGCTACGCTTGCGTTCACCAGTGCCCACGGCAGCTCCAGCTCTACGCCCCACACGGGTAGGGCTATTGGCTGCGGTACCAGGCAGGTCATGGGTAAGCCTTGCAAGCGGCTTCGCCTCTCTCTCCCAGTCGGCCCTGCAACATGCACCTTCCTTGGAACGGGCTGTAATTCCACAGCAGGTTCTGCATCCAGCACAGGAGACTTCCTGGGGGCAGCACCTCCCCTTCCTTGGGCATCGCTGCCCGCTCTGCAGCCATATCTGCCAGTGGGAGCTGTAATGGGGCCTCACAGCGTAGCCCGATTCTAGGCTCTGGGGGGGTTCATAAAAGTAGTTAAACCCCAATCATTCATCGCCAGAGATGAATGATGCTCTCCCCTTCGTGTCTCTGTTCTGTCACAGCCGGCCCATCCTAGTTCTGTGGGACAGCCAGATTGCTACTAGCAGACGTAGTGGCCGGCTCACTTCCAGGGAACCGTACCAACTGCCCAATTGCCAACCAGCGATTCCTGGCAAGAGTTCTGATCTCTCTCCTTCCTTCTTCTGTCCGGAGCTGATCTATGGGAATCCCAGGTCGTTTCTGAACAACCTGATAGGGTTCTGATTTCCAACGGTCTCCTGGCTTGTTCTTCCATTTTACTCCTGAGTTCCTTATCAAACCGCAGTCACCTGGGAGTAGTTCTTGCTCTCGTATGCACTGGTCACGTCAGATCTTATTCTGAGTTGCGCTCTTCACTGCCGCAGCCATAGCCAGTCAATAGGCGTTTCTCCTGTTGTTGTGTTGTTTTCTTTACACACTGAAGACGTCAAGGCCACCTCCCTCTGGAGTCACTCCAAAACAAATGTCCACGGGTAGTCTCGCTTCCCTCACAAACATTAGACAACGAGGGGAGAATCCAGTGGCATCATTCCTGGCACAATTATAAGTGTGTGCTAGTTGTGAAACATGTTGGCTCCATTTGTGCTTTTGTATCGGGCTGAGAGTCCCAAGCATGTTCAAAAGCGCCCCAGTGAAACGTTCTGGCTGTGGGGCCCCTTGTGGGTGATATGGTGAGGTCCGGGATTTCTTTGCCCCAATTATTTGTAGTAGTTCTTTGATAAGTGTAGTTGCAAAGTCACACCCCGGATCAGAGTGAATTCTGGAAGGCCAGCAGTAGTGCACAATACTATCTTGGCTACAGCGGGAGTGCGCTGATGTTTCACGGGGAATGCTTGTGCTTACTGAGTGAAATGATCTGTTACCACTAATACGCTAGTGTTCCCTTCGTTGTCAGATTCTAGGAACACACAAGATCCATGGGTTGCTTGCTTTGGATGTTAACTAACTGGGCACATGGTTTGGGTAACGTCTTCCAAGCTCAACAGCTGGCACAATTCTTACCAATATTCCTCTATAACCCTCGCTAATCTGGGCCAATAGAACCATCTTCTTACCCTCCCAAGTGTCTGGTCTACCCCAAAGTGCCCTCCTTCATCATGCAAGGACTTCAGCACCAGGTCCCTGAATTCTCCTGGCAACATCAGCTGATGATAATGGTGATGAAGTGAGTCCCTCGATAGAACAGGCCTCTTTTCGATGTTAACTGGTTCCACTCTCTCAAGATCAGTTTTGCAGCTGGATGGGCATTCTGTATGGTATTCCCAGGTCTCCCCCGGCTTTCAGCAGTCAGGGTCACTTTCAGGCTGGGAGCTCTTGAGTGCGAATATCTTCCCCTTGCAATCTGGGAAACAAAGTAAGATCCAGTTGGGTGGCATCTGTATACCCCTTGGGTATAGCATTGGGAGGGGCTCCCAGCAGTTCCATGATGCCATTGTGCATCTGATTCAGGCTAAGAGGCTAGCTTATGCAAACCCTCACTCCAGGAGCTGGGATGTCAGTCCATTCCTGGCCTGGCACCCTCTCTGTCCAGCCGGCAGGATAATGCATCAGGCCCTGGGCGATACTACATTTGGAAGTCAGAGGCGGCCAATGCTGCTAACCACCTATGCCCTGTGGCATCCAAACAGGCCGACTTCAAGACCTAAATTAAGGAATTGTTTTCAGTACAGATTGTGAATTTTGCTCTATAAAGATAATCATGAAATTTCTTGGCCACAGCCCACTTTGGTGCTAGTTTGTGAGCTGGATAGATATTAGACTCCTACTGGTATAAGCAACTGGTCCCCGTCCACAGTATTGAGTTTAAAATGGGACCGTGCCCACACTTGGAAGGGTCCCCACATGGGCTCCACCCTGAAGATCCCACCCTAGCCTCTTCCCCCCCCCCCCCGAGGCCCCACCTGCCAACCCCTCCTCTTTGCCCCCCGCCCCCATGTGAGCTGTGGCACGGCCTCAGGGAGGAGCATGGGTGGGCCAGGGAGCAGGGCCATGGTCCAGGCACCAGGACCCACAAAAGGTTAATCCGGCCCTGCCCATCCATCTGTATATTCTTGATAGACGATTCCTCCAAATCCTTCCATATTAGCATCAATGTGTAGAAGATACGGTTAGTTAGTATCAGCAAAAGCTAACACAGGAGCATGCACCAGTGCATCTATTAACATCAAAACAGCATTCTCACGACAGAGTCCACTGGCTTCTTTGACTGGTAGTTGTCAGGTTCTGCATCCAGATACCCTTTTCCTATGGGGAATATGCCTTGGTGAGTTCATCTAAGGGATGACAAAGGGCAGAAAATCCCGCTACAAATCACCTATAATAATTGCAGAAACCCCCCGACCAAAAAACAACAAACAAAAACCCTGTAATTCTTTCAAGGTTTAGGGGCTTGATCATGTCCACAGGGTTTTTGGTTTGTCCGGATCTGCAGCAACTCCATCTCGAGATGCAGTGTATGCCCTACGGACTTTGTTTTCCTGACAGAACTGGCATTTGTCTAGAGCTAGCTTCAATCCATGTCACTGCAGACAGTCATACATTTTTTAATAAGCATTCTTCGTGCTCTTCCAAAGTGCAACCGAATACTATCAAGTCATCCAGATACACCAGGACTTGCAGAAGGTTCATGTCACCCCCAACCATCCACTCAATTAATCTCTGGAATGGCCCCACATATTCCCTGAAGCCGAGTGGACAGATGAAGGCTCTTTTGCGTATCTGATGGTTTTCCTTTTTGGATCTGAGAAGCAGTTACTAACCGCTTCCTATTAGGCAGTGACTCTAAGGCATCATCCACTCATTGGTCAGGTACATCTATTCAAAATGTGATAATCTATGCAAATGCATAATCCTCATTCTTTTTTCTGGCCACAACAACTGGGGAGGCATAAAGACTTGTAGGATTCCTTCAGTCTTCATCTCCTGCACAGGTTTCCGAACATCTTCGATATCTGCAGGTGCTAGTCCCTTCGATCTTTCATAGAAAGGCCTATCATTCTGCGGAATGTGATGTGCCAAGGAGTTGACCAACCCACTCACAAGTGGAGAACACTTGGGCTCTCTGCACGAGTTTCCATTTCAATCTCTCTTTCCACACCAGAGGAATTGGGGAGTTCCTAAAGTTCAACTTCTCTGGGTCAAATATGGGTATAATCTTCCTGCGGGGGGCAGATGGGCCACCGCTGCAGCCCAGTATACCTGCACTAACACAGTTCCCTGAAGGATAGTGATTGGGTGCTCAGTTTCATTAGCCACCAGTAGCTTTACTGACGCGTTCTGTACGAGACGAGGTTTTGGCTACACCTCTCTTCAACATCAGTCCTCCCCGCAGCACATCTGTATCTGAGGCTTCAACCAAGATCAACTGATTGATTGGTGGCTGTGACGAAGTGGGAATGTTCTTAATGTGTTCTTTGAATGCTGAGCGGGGAGTGTTGGCCTGGGAAGGTTGCAGGGGAGTTTTGCTGGGACGGTCTGCATTGGGGGTGGGAGACTGGCCTTGAGGGAGGATACCTGAGCATGTAACATGAGAACCCAGGAAGGGAGGGGAGCCCAGACGGGGCTTGGGCTTCCCAACAGGGCTCTGGTGTCCCTGGGGCCCCTAGATGGACCAAACTCAGGGGGTCCTGTTGTCTGTACCTGCCAGACCTGTCTTGGACTGTGTTCCTGTCGTCTAAATAAACCTTCTGTGTTACTGGCTGGCTGAGAGTCATGGTGAATCGCAGGAAGCCGGGGGTGCAGGGCCTTGTCTCCCCCACACTCCATGACAGTGGCCTTCTGATCCCCTTGAGCCATTCCATCCTAGCAGGAATGGTAACTGGAGTCCCATATCCTAGTTTCACCGGTCCTCCGAGTCCACCTGGTCTCGCTCTCCTTCTTTAGCTTGGTATACATCCAAACACGGCACATGGAGCTTCAGGCTTTGTGTATATTTAGGTCCAGCAAACTCTTGGCATAGCTGGGCCAAAGCTCCGGCCATGGCTGCATGTGTTCCTACAATACAAGGCGCCAGGTTTGACTATCTGGTGGAGACAGATCAAAGCAAGAGTGTCTCTCTCAACTCCAACCACATCCTTTGGGAATTGTAACTTCACTAGCATATTTCACAGATATGGGCACTGGTCATCTCCTGACCCCCATGTGGCCAACCCCGTTAGGGGCAGATGGAGCAGATGTTGCCAGTAAAAGTGTTCAGAGACAATAATGAGCTGAGATAGGGTTACCCCCATCCGGGGGGAATTGCCAAAAAGCTGAACATGTCCGGGAAAATACCGGTCGGGCACTTCCCGTCCCGGGCTCCAGCTGCTCTGCTCCGGCGGCGCAGGGTCCGGAGGCATAGGGGCTGCCCGAAGCCGGAGTGCTCGGGCAGCTCGGCTCTTAAACAGAGCCGAAGAGTCAGGAGAGGAGCAGAGCAACTGAAGCCCGGGAGGGGAAGTGCCCGGCCGGGGGCGCAGGGTCCGGAGGCAAGGGGGCTGCCCGAAGCCCGAGCGCTACCGGCTTCACGGTTTGCCGGGCAGCCTCCAGACCCTGCGCCCCCAGCTGGGCGCTTCCCCTCCCGGGCTCCAGCTGCGCTGGGGAAGCGCCGGCCGGGGGCGCAGGGTCTGGGGGCTGCCCGGCAAACCATGAAGCCGGTAGCGCTTGGGCAGCCCTTTCCGCGTGGCTGGGAGGGAGGAGGGGGAGTTAGGGCAGGGACTTTGGGGAAGGGGCCGGGAATGGGCGGAGTAGGGCGGAGTTAGGGCGGGGCCGGTGGTGGGAAAGGGGCAGGGCCAGGGCCTCTTTTTTTATTTTTTAAATATGGTAACCCTAAGCTGAGAGCCACTATGAAGAACAGCTGTACATGCTATTCCCTCAATAGCCACTCCAACCTCAGACTTTGGTCCACAGTCCTACAGCCAAGCCTGGCGTAGCTGGAGGCAAAGCCTAAGCCTTCACATCTTTGAGTTGGGGGAGCGAAGGTGACTACGGGACCCAGGGTGAGTCCTTCTCTGATCGCTCTGAAGTTTCCCACTGTCTTACTGACATAGAGGGCTTTAAATTGTTCCCCAACTCTCTACATCAACAACAGAAAGGCATGGGCTCCAAGAGGCAAGGATTCCACCAGGCCTTATGACTTTCTTGACCCCTGCCTCTTTAGTCCAGCAGTCCATCTCGCATTTGCTCTGGGGGACAAATACTTGACCTCTTGTCATTTGTTGGGGAGACACTAGACCAGGAGTCGGCAACCTTTCAGAAGTGGGGTGCCGAGTCTTCATTTATTCACTCTGATTTAAGGTTTCCCGTGCCAGTCATACATTTTAACGTTTTTAGAAGGTCTCTTTCTATACGTCTATAGTATAGAACTAAACTATTGTTGTATGTAAAGTAAATAAGGGTTTTTAAATGTTGAAGAAGCTTCATTTAAAATTAAATTAAAATGCAGAGCCCCCCCGGACCGGTGGCCAGGACCCAGGCAGTGTGAGTGCCACTGAAAATCAGCTCACGTGTCACCTTCGGCACACGTGCCTACCTCTGCACTACAGAGTGCTGTTTCACTGTCAGGACGGCTACTTTCTCTCGCAATTCACCTAGCTGTCTCATCCTATCGTCACTTTCAGGAGGGATGTTATACTAAGCAGCTTCCAAAGTACACACATTTCAGTCCCTCGGGAAGGGTTATCTTTAGAGTCCTGAGTTTCCCATTCCCTGACCTCTCTGGGCAGTGTAGAAAAAGATGGGGAATTTCCCTTTCTGTCTTTTAATCGCATCAATCCAGCATGTCTCACACCATTTCAAACTTGCTCCAGTCTGAGGCAATCCAAATCACTCCCTGCAATTCCCTTCTTATAATGGACCCTCCGCAGGAGTTGTTCCACCTCTGCCAGATACTGAGATAGCTTCTCTCCCAGTTCCTGATGGGTGGTCTGGAATTTTAATATAACATCCTCTCCACTTTACCTCTCTTCTTTGGAAGCTCTGATTCAGCTGCAGTTGCCTCTGGGCTACTGGCCCAGGTCCGTGCAGACTTTCCACTAGTCTCTTTTTTCGCTTTTGGCGCATGCCCATTCCTATTCCATCTGACCAGCATGATCCAACCAGGTCTCAAATTCTTCTTCATGTGCAGGGGTAGGTTTTATCCCTGAAAAGGTTCTTAGTTCCAACTTCCAGGCCTACCACTTGTCCCATGGCCTGGGTAATGGCCTTCAGGAATGATCTTCTGTCAAAGGGTGAGAAGATGGGGCAGGACTATCCAATGCCCTCAGATCTTCTTCCCTATTTCCCATTCTCTGGGGAAAACGCTGAACTTCTCCTTGAAAGTCAGATGTCTCATCCCATGGGCATAGTTCTAGCTTGTAGAGTCCATTGCATTCCCTCGCCATCCACAGTTATGTCTCCAGGTCCCATCTGCACATCGAACCTCCTGGAGGCATACCATCTCTGTTCTGTCTCCTGATAGCTTCTGCCATGGAAGGTGACCTGGCCCGAGGCCTTTTCTGTAGCCATGGCCTGTACAATCTGTACTCTGGAGATACCCTGCCAAAGCCTCCCACCACCACAGCCTGTTGTGGGTCTACTTCATCCCCGTCACACCACTCTGGGACCTGTCCTCTGTCCATGCTGCCTCACACGGGATAAAAGGGAGTTGGTTTTTTCTCTTTACAATCCCAGCGGTGCCTCCAGGAGTGTAAGGGGGTTTTACGCGTTGCCATACCACTAAGGCCTGGTCTACACTAACCCCTCAATTCGAACTAAGGTACGCAACTTCAGCTACGTGAATAACGTAGCTGAAGTTCGAAGTACCTTAGTTCGAACTTACCTCGGTCCAGACGCGGCAGGCAGGCTCCCCCGTCGACTTCACGGTACTCCTCTCGCCGAGCTGGAGTACCGCAGTTGACGGCGAGCAATTCCGGGTTCGACTTATCTCGTCCAGACAAGATAAGTCGAACCCAGAAGTTCGATTTGCTTGCCGCCGAACTACCGGGTAGTGTAGACCTACCCTAAGGGCAGCTAATCGTCAACAGGAGCTCTGACCTGGCGCTGTCCCTCTGCTCTGGCCGCAGTGGGTTTCAGCGGCCTGGTTCTTAGCTACGCCCTGGTGTTGCCTCCACCTGACTGTTGTCACAGAGTCAGAGGATCAGTGCTACAGCCCCAGCTCTGGAACTGTGTCTAGAAGGAACCCCTTCAGTGAGCCAGACCCCCCAGGGGTCTCACACTTCCTTCAAGGTTAGCCACGTGGCTTCACCGCCCCCTCAGACTGAACATCGACCTGGGCCTGCATTCTTCCTGCTTCACTCTGTGAGCTGTGTTCACTGCATCTCACTGAGACAGATGCCCAACAGAGACTCGTCCACTCTGCAGGGACTAATGCCCCTCACCCAGCATTTGCAGTGACCCTCACAGTGCACTATCTACGCCTGGGGGCATTCTGCACCAAAAAATTAAAAATTCTGCAAATTGTATTTGTCAAAATAACACTACATAATCATGTCAGTTTCAATTATTTTGGTAATTTATTTCAAAATACCTGTCAGCAAGTACGTCTGAAACAATACAGATGCACACAAAAATCCCCCCAGGAGCAGAGAGTTAAAGAAACCCCTCTGACAACCCAGTTCCTGTTTCTCTGCCCCCTTCCCCCTCCCAGAGCCCAGCCAGGGGGCCAGACACCCACAACACCTCCCCGCAAAGCCCAACCGCAGGGTCCCCCGGCCCAGATACCGGCACCCCTTCTCCCGCAGAACCCAGCCGCAAGCCCCCTCGGCCCAGGTACCCTCCCCCCAGAGTCCAGCCAGGGGGCCCCCCTTGCTCAGACATCCACCCCCAGAGCCCAGGGATCCAGGGGGAGAAACAGCCTGATGCTCATCCCAGGCTTGCACGGAGTTTCCTGCGCGCTGCCCTCTCCTCCCAGGGCAGTCTGGGAGCTGCAGCTGCCAGGAGCCCTCCAGCTCCCTCCCCATCCCCCCAGCAGTGTCTTCTATGTACGAGCTGGGCTCTACCGGGTTCAGCAGCCCATTTCTGCGGGGGGGAAAGGAAATTCTGCACGCATGTTAATTTCTACAAAATTCTGCATTGCTCAGTGGCGCAGAATTCCCCCAGGAGTAGGAGATGCAGACCAAGACGTGGTTAGATGCCGGGGTGCAGGCCGGGGAGATGCAGACACAGACGGGATTAGATGCTGGGGTGCAGGCCGGGGAGATGCAGACGCAGACGGGTTAGGTGCCAGGGTGCAGGCCGGGGAGAAGCAGACGTAGATGGGGTTAGATGCCGGGGTGCAGGCCGGGGAGATGCAGACACAGACGGGTTAGATGCCGGGGAGATGCAGACACAGACGGATTAGGTGCCAGGGTGCAGGCCGGGGAGAAGCAGACGTAGGTGGGGTTAGATGCAGGGCTGCAGGCCGGGGAGATGCAGACACAGACGGGTTAGATGCCGGGGAGATGCAGACACAGACGGATTAGGTGCCAGGGTGCAGGCCGGGGAGAAGCAGACGTAGGTGGGGTTAGATGCAGGGCTGCAGGCCGGGGAGATGCAGACACAGACGGGTTAGATTCCGGGGTGCAGGCCGGGGAGATGCAGACACAGACGGGTTTAGATGCTGGAAGTGCAGGCAGGGGAAATGCAGACACAGATGGTTTAGGTGCTGGGGGTGCAGGCCAAGGAGACACAGACGGGGCTAGGTGCTGGGGGTGCAGGCTGGGAAGACAGACGCAGACAGGGTTAGATTGCGGGGGTGCAGGCCAGGGATACACAGACAGGGTTAGGTGCCAGGGGTGCAGGGCAGGGGGTGCAGGCTGAGGAGATGCCGACACAGACGGGGTTAGATGCCGGGGTGCAGGGCAGGGGAGATGCAGACACAGACAGGATTAGATGTCAGGGGTGCAGGGCAGGGGAGATGCAGACACAGACGGGTTAGGTGCCGGGATGCAGGCCGGGGAGAAGCAGACATAGATGGGGTTAGGTGCCAGGGTGCAGGGCAGGGGAGATGCAGACACAGACGGGATTAGATGTCAGGGGTGCAGGGCAGGGGAGATGCAGACACAGACGGGTTAGGTGCCGGGATGCAGGCCGGGGAGAAGCAGACGTAGGTGGGGTTAGGTGCCGGGGTGCAGGCCGGGGAGAAGCAGACGCAGAGGGGTTAGGTGCCGGGGTGCAGGCCGGGGAGATGCAGACGCAGACAGGATTAGATGCCGGGGTGCAGGCCGGGGAGATGCAGACGCAGACAGGATTAGATGCCGGGGTGCAGGCCGGGGAGATGCAGACGCAGAGGGGTTAAATGCCGGGGGAGCTGAGGCGAGCAGGGCAGGGGGCACAGACCCACATACCGTGGTGCTGGAGCCTGGGCTGCCACTCTCACTGCCCCTTGTCTCCTCCTGGCTGCTGCTGTCCACCTCCAAGCTGCTGTCTGAGGCTGCTCTGGCCTGGCGCGCCAGGGGGCTGGGCTGCCCCTTGCCCTGCAGCCCTGGCACTGGGCTGCCACTGCCCGGCTGGGGGGAAGCAGGGGGCATTGCTGAGAAAGGGGCTGGGGGGCTGGAGTGAATCCTGCCCCATTCCTCATCTCTTTACCTTGTTCCTTGGCCCTTACCCCCTCATTCCCTCACTCTGCCCCTGGTGCCTGTGCCCAGCCGTTCCGCCCTGCACTTACCAACTCCTGGTAGCTGGGCGCTGGAGCCCACCCTGTGATTTCCACCCAGCCATTCTCACCCCCACCCCTGGACCCTGCCTGCACCCCATTCATCCCGACCTCCTGATACCTGCCCCCAGATGCTGTCCCAGGGTCTTGCCCCACCCCCTTACCTCAGCCCATCGGCCTGCGTTGCCATCGGCTGCTGCCCGCTCTGGACTGCCATCCCCTACCTCATAGTAGAGTGGTTCTGGGGAGCAGAGGGGTGGGGGTGAGGGCCTGGCGTCAGTACCCCCTGTCCACCCCACCCGCACCCCATGGCTCTCACCTGCAGGGGCTGCAGGGAGGCACTCCAGGGGGGTCCAGGCCTCTCCTGCCCACGCGCACAGCCTCCTGGGAGACAGGGACAGCGGGCCGCCCAGCCGCCCCGCGGCCTCCTGGGAAGGGGATGGACAGGTCAGTTAGATCCTGGTGGGGCAGAGCAGGGTGGGGAATCCCCCCAGGGAATCCCCTCCCCCCGTTACCTGCAGGGCCTTGCGCAGGACGTAGCGAATGTCAGGCAGGGAGCCACAGCGTTCCCGCTCCCGGAAGGCCAGCCCAGCCCTCACCACCTCATAGCAGGGTGGGGGCACGCAGGCATCGGGGGCCAGAGCCCGGCCTGCCTGCATCCACTGCCGCACAGCCGCACCCGCCGCCCCGTACCAGGGCACGGCACCTGGAACACAGAGCAGCCGGGTTAGCTCCAGGGGGGCTGGCCCCACTCCCCTGCCCATCACCTCCCAGGGGCCAGTGCCTGGAACACAGAGCAGCCGGGTTAGCTCCAGGGGGGCTCACACTGGCCCCACTCCCCTGCCCATCACCTCCCAGGGGCCAGTGCCTGGAACACAGAGCAGCCGGGATAGCTCTGGGGGGGCTGGCCCCACTCCCCTGCCCATCACCTCCCAGGGGCCAGTGCCTGGAACACAGAGCAGCCGGGTTAGCTCCGGGGGGGCTGGCCCCACTCCCCTGCCCATCACCTCCCTGGAACACAGAGCAGCCGGGTTAGCTCCGGGGGGGCTGGCCCCACTCCCCTGCCCATCACCTCCCAGGGCCGGTGCCTGGAACACAGAGCAGCCGGGTTAGCTCCGGGGGGGCTGGCCCCACTCCCCTGCCCATCACCTCCCTGGAACACAGAGTGGCTGGGTTAGATTGATGGCGAGGGTCCAGCCCCACTCCGCCTCGCCGGGCGCTGACCTGTGAAGATCTCCTGGGTGACGGCACAGAAGCTGTACAGGTCGGAGGTCGTGGAGGCTGGGCGGTCACGGATCACCTCCGGGGGCAGCCAGTTATAGAGCTCAGGGGGTGGTGTGGGGTCCCGAGACCCAGTCTCGGCCCTGAAAGCCAAGGGAGAGAGGCTTCAGAGTGGGGTTCTCCGAGGGTCCCCCAGGCCTCACCCTGACAGGACTCACCGTGGCTGCATGTACTCCAGGCTGCCGAGTTTCGCCAGGCCGGGGCGTGCCAGCTGGACTGCGTGGGAGGTGAGAGCGCGGTGCACATACCCCTGCCCGTGCAGGAACAGCAGCGCCTCACACAGCTGCAACAGCAGGCGCAAGGCGGCCAGGCAGGAGGGGGGTGCCGGGGGGCGGGGTGCCTGCAGCAGGAGACACAGCATGAGTGGGGAGCCCCTTGCCCCCCCATGTTCCCATCCCACCTCCTTGCACAAACAGCCTGTCACACCGGCGCCAGGCCGGCTCCCCTCTTAAGACAGGGCCCGGTAGAGGGAGCCCCTCACCCTGGCCCCAGGCCGGCTCCCCTCCTGGTGCAGAGCCCAGTACAGGGAGCCCCTCACCCTGGCCCCAGGCCGGCTCCCCTCCTGGTGCAGGGCCCAGTACAGGGAGCCCCTCACCCTGTCCCCAGGCCGGCTCCCCTCCTGGTGCAGGGCCCAGTAGAGGGAGCCCCTCACCCTGGCCCCAGGCCAGCTCACCTCCTGGTGCAGGGCCCAGTAGAGGGAGCCCCTCACCCTGGCCCCAGGCCAGCTCACCTCCTGGTGCAGGGCCCAGTAGAGGGAGCCCATCTCCACCCTCTCAAACACCAGACGCACCTCGCGCAGGTCCAGGGAAGGGCTCACGGCCAGGAGCAGCAGCAGCTGCGGGTGGTGCAGATGGCTACAAGGGAGAGGGCGGCTTATTGAGGTGTAGCCCAATGCAGGGCCTCCCACGGGGAAAAGGAGGGGCAGCCACAGCCGCTCCGCTAACAGGAGAGGCTCCCCATGGGGACAGGGGCAGTGATGGCTAACGGGGGAAGGGAGGGTTCACAGGGCTGGGATTCAGAGGGGAAGAGCCCCCCAGGGCCGGGATGCCCGGGACAGTGAGTGGGATTGGGCCGGGATGCCCGGGGCAGTGGGATTCGGAGGGGAAGGGCCCCCCGGGGCCGGGATGCCCGGGGCAGTGGGATTAGGTGGCCGGGGTTCCCCGGAGCCAGGATGCCCGGGGCAGTGGGATTCAGTGGGCGGGGCTCCCTGGGGTGGGGTGGAGGTGCTACCTGCAGTGCTGTTGCTCTGCCACCAGCAGGTCTGTGGGGCCATGGGGCCTGCTGCCTGGGGGCTCCGGTTTCAGCCCTCGCACAGTGACGAGCTGTCCCTTCCATAGGCAGCTGGGTGGTAGAAAGGTGGGGTCAGCATCGGGGATCACCCTCTCACATACCCCATTCCCCCACTCTTACTTGCTCATGAGTGTGTAGGGCCCATTCTCATAGCTCCGGTCCGGCTCGGCCTGGGCCCGCAGCAGCTCGTCCGGGTCCGCGATGGGGGTGACAGAGGCGAAACTGGGGCGCAGGGGGCCACTGGGGCACAGCTGTGGGGGGGGTACACAAGGGTGATCAGATGGGACTGCCCCCCGTGGAGATCAGGTTACCCCCCACCCGGCTGTGCCAACCATGCCCTTAGCCCGTGAGCTTCATACTGCCCCCACACCAGCCATTCAAGGGCCCCACTTACCTGGGAATGCCCCATCCCTTCAGGGACCCCCACTTACCTGGGAGCACCCTCCACCCCTCCAGCCATTCAGGGACCCCTGCTACCTGGGAATGCCCCCTTCACCAGTCCAAACAGAGACCCCTGTTTACCTGAAACCACCCCCCTGCTTACCTGGCCAAACCCCACCACAGGCCCCCTGCCACTCCAATCCGTCCCGGAGCTGTCCAGAGACCTGTGCGGCAGGCTGAAAGTTAAACTTTTACGTACTAACCCCCTGCCCACCCCACCCCATTTTGGCACTTCACTGTGGCAGAGAGAGGAGGGGAGCATCTCTAAATAGCAGGGACTGGAGTAGGGTGACCAGATGTCCCAATTTTATAGGGACAGTCCCGATATTTGAGGCTTTTTCTTATATAGAAGCCTATTACCCCCCACCCCATCCCGATTTTTCACAGTTGCTGTCTGGTCTCCCTAGATTGGAGTCACAAGGGGTCTCAGAGACAGACACTTCAGTTATAACCAGCCCCCACCCCTGTGCTGCCCTCTTGAGGCTGGTTTCAGAGGAGTAGCCCTGTTAGTCTGTATCAGCAAAAACAACTAGGAGTCTGGTGGCACCTTAGAGACTAACAAATTTATTTGGGCCTAAGCTTTCGTGGGCTAGAACCCACTTCATCAGATGCATGGAGTGGAAAATACAGTAGCAGGTATAAATACACAGCACATGAAAAGATGGGCGTTGCCTTACCAAGTGGGGTCAGTGCTAAGGAGCCAATTCAATTAAGGTGGACGTGGGCTATTCTCAACAGTTGACAAGAAGGGGTGGAAATCACTTGTGTAGCGCTAATGAGGTCAATGTAATCAAGGTGGCCCATTTCAAACAGTTAACAAGAAGGTGTGAGTAGCAGCAGTTTTTGGAGTGAGCCATCCACTCTTGAGGCTGTTTCATGCCACCAAATAAAAATAGGTTTCCCGCTCCCCGAGAATGCAGTGCATCACCTTGACATGCTCAGACAGGACTATGGCCTGTGAGGCTGCAGGTCCCATCATGCAATGCTCCATCTTGATGGGAGTGGACAGGCCGTGGCTCTATACGATAGTTCCCAGCATGCAACACACCATCTTTAGCCAGCACTAACCCAGACACTCCCTATCCACTCATGTCACGATAGAGTAGGGGTCGGCAACCTTTCAGAAGTGGCGTGCCAAGTCTTCATTTATTCACTCGAATTTAAGGTTTCACGTGCCGGTAATACATTTTAACGTTTTTAGAAGGTCACTTTCTATAAGTCTATAATATATAACTAAACTATTGATGTATTGTCACGGCGTCCCCGGGTGATGCTCTGGAACTGCTCCCCACAAAGCCAGTCAGGACTCTGGGGAGCCTCCTCTCCCTCGGAGCAGACTGTCTTCAGGGCAAGAAGCTCACACGGCTTCACCTCCTGGGTCTCTCCTGGGAGCATTCAGCATATGCCCCTCCGTGCACTTCCCACATCGAGTCTGCCCAGGCAGGGTCCTGGGGAAGCCAAAGGGTCCTTCACCCTCCACTTCACACTCAGACGTGACTCTCAGCCAGCCAGTAAAACAGAGGTTTATTAGACGACAGGAACATGGTCTAAAACAGAGCTTGTAGGTCCAGCAAACGGGACCCCTCCGCCGGGTTCATTCTGGGGCCCAGCGAGGCAGATCTGCCCTCCCTTCCAGTCCCCAGCTAGCTTCAAACTCCCGTCCAGCCCCTCCTTCTCTGGGCTTTGTCTCTTTCCCAGGCCAGGAGGTCACCTGATCCCTTTGTCTCCAACGCCTTCAGTTGGCACCTTTGCAGAGGAGGGGCCCAGGCCATCAGTTGCTAGGAGACAGAGTGTCCGGCATTTATGTACCCTGGCCCTTTGCTCTGCAGCAACCATACACTCTTATCCCACCACCTAGATACTTAAGAACTGCATAGAGGAAACTGAGGAAAACATTAAGAACAGTCCCACTTCGTCACATGTATGTAAAGTAAATACGATTTTTGAAATGTTTAAGAAGCTTCATTGAAAATTAAATTAAAATGCAGAGCCCCCTGGACCGGTGGCCAGGACCTGGGCAGTGTGAGTGCCACTGAAAATCAGCTCGTGTGCCGCCTTCGGCACGCGTGCCATAGGTTGCCTACCCCTGCGATAGAGCATTACATGCTACATTACCTGAGTCTCATCGGAGCAGTGCATGACGGGGATGGTAACCTCATGCGCTACCTCCCATCCACTCACATCAGAATGGCTGCTGGGATCAAGATGGAGCAATGCATGCTGGGAGCTGCTGCACTGTCAGAACCCCAGCTTTGTGGGGAGGGGGTCTTACCAGAAGGAAGCAGAGAGCAGGGAGGACAGGGAGGAGAAGAAGGAACGCGGGCTGCGTGGCGAGCCCCCTACCCTGCTGGAAAGCGTCTGTGTGGCTCCCTGCTCCCCATGCTGAGTCAGCCCCACCATTCGGGCACGGCACTGCTGAATGAATGCCAGCACCTGGAGGGGGCGACAGGCAGACAATTCAGGCTAAGCTCCTTATCCCATACAGAGGCCCCCAGTGCTTAATTTGTGCCAGGGCTTGCCAGGGCTGAGCCTTGGCACCTCTTGGCCTGGTGGTTCAGAGCCCCGTCGCTTCCGGGCCGGGCGGGTCAGAGCCCCGTCGCTTCCGGGCCGGGCGGGTCAGAGCCCGTCACCTCTGGGCCTGGCAATTCAGAGCTCCAGCGTCTCTGGGCTGGGCGGTTCAGAGCCCGGCACCTCTGGGCCTGGCGGTTCAGAGCCCCGTCGCCTCCGGGCCGGGCGGGTCAGAGCCCCAGCGTCTCTGGGCTGCGCGGTTCAGAGCCCGGCACCTCCGGGCCTGGTGGTTCAGAGCCCCAGCGTCTCTGGGCTGGGCGGTTCAGAGCCTGGCACCTCCAGGCCAGGCGGTTCAGAGCCCCGGCGCCTCTGGGCTGGGCGGTTCAGAGCCCGGCACCTCCGGGACTGGGAGTTCAGAGCCCCGGTGCCCCCGGGCCGGGCGGTTCAGAGCCCCGGTGTCTCTGGGCTTCCTGCATCGGTTGTGAGTATACAAAAATTGCTTGAGCCCAGGCACCTCTGTCATTACCAATTAAGCACTGGAGGCCGCCCACCTCGATTGCATAGGTACCTCGGCATTCTGGTCACTCCCAGC
Organism: Chrysemys picta bellii; assembly: GCF_011386835.1. Lineage (NCBI taxonomy): Eukaryota > Metazoa > Chordata > Testudines > Emydidae > Chrysemys > Chrysemys picta. Next base: position 1,175,043 of record NC_088794.1, read on the forward strand.
TTGTTCGGCCCAGTCCTGGGGGGTCCTGCCCTGCTGATCATGGCGTCTCAGGTCACCCCCCGCCTCCAGGACTTGGGCGAAGAGGGGCCGCTGGCAGGAGAAGGCGGCGGCGTGGACAGGGGTGCTGCCATCGAAACACCGGCTGGGGAAGGACGTGCACGGGACAGGTGTTAGGAGGCACTGCCGAGACCCCAGGGCAACAAGGGAAGATTTTCCCACAATGCACTGCTTCCAGTCTGGCTTGGGGGAATGGGATCCAGAGCCTTCCCAGGGCGCCAGCTCCGATCTGGCCCCAGACAGGGGACTGGTTGGCTCCGGGGGAGGGGAATGGGATATGGGACCTTTCCTCTCTCAGGCCACTGGCTCCACCATGAGGGCCACTCACTGGTTGGGATCTGCTCTGAACCGGAGGAAGAGCCGGGCGACCGCGGTGTGTCCCAGCAGTGCGGCGACGAAGAGACCTGTCTGTCCAGCTGTGTTTTGGCCGTCCACATCCACCCCTAAGGAGGCAGGCACAAAGATTACCCACAGCTGACCAGGAATATGGCCCATCACCCAAAAGGTGTGACCCACAGAGACCACATCTCCCAGCATGCAACGCTCCCATCTTCATCCGAGCTGCAGGAGTGTGGCTCATGGGGACCCCAGCTCCCAGCATGCAATGCTCCCATCTCGGCTTGGACACTCAGTTCATGGCAGAGCCTTGCACGCTGGATCCATGGTCTCTCTAGGCCAGGGCGGATTCACTGAGGGGCTTTACCTCTCTTCAGCAGCCTCTTGGCCTTCTTGAGCCTGCCCTCAGTCGCGTGCTGGTGTAACTGCCCCGCCAGGGAGCACGGCTCGGCGACATAGCCCAGGCTGGCGGGGCAGCATGGCGGAAGCACTGGGGGCTTCGGCATTGCTCTAGAAAGAGGGAGAGGCAGAAGGGAGGTTACCCGAGCTGGCTGTACTAAAGGGTGGAGGGGCGTCACCTGACAGTGCCGTGTATTTTATACACCCCAGGGTTCCCCTTGGGGTATGCTGGGGATCGGTGCTCTCAGTCGGTGGCTTTCTGCCTGTGCTCCTGCCCTTTCTCCCCATTTAAGGGTGGTCGGCCACGTCTGAACAAACTAACCTCTTGGTCACTCTTGGCATGACCCCCCACACACACACACCATGCTCTCCCCCCACCCCACCCCCCAGGAGGGTCCCAGTGCTCTCAACCCATTAATCCCTGCCCCGGGGGTCACTCTCCCCCCATGCCGGGGTGGGTGGCCATATCGGAGCAAACCAAACTCTCCTCCATCCTTGGCATGACCACAGTCCCCGCAGCCTACGTGTGGGCTAAAGAGCCTCCCCACTGCAGGCGGGGACAGAGTTACCCAGCTAACTCCCTGGGGGGGGGCGTCACTGTTGCCCACTCGCCCCCTTTCAGGTTCGGCGGCCATATTGGTGTGACCCAAACACCCGCCCGCCCACCTGTGGCATGGCCACCGCCCACCCCCATGCCGGGGGAGCGTATCCGTTCACCTGCCCCATGCCCGCCCTAGTGCGGGGGGTGCTCTCGCCCCACCTTGAGCTGGGCGGCCATTTTGGAACGAATGCTGTGGGGTGGGCGGCCATACTGGGGCCAACCGAAGTCTGGCCCCCCCTTGGCGGGACTGCGCCCCTCCCCCCTTTGCTACGGCCCAGTCCCTTCCCCCACAGGATGTGGAAGGCCCCCCCCCCACCCCAGGGGCCAGTCAGCACCTGGGGGGGGCTCTGAGGGAGCACCCCAAGAAATCAATAGGGGAGCAGTGAAATCTGTCACTGCGCATGCGCGCGGCGTGTGGGGGTTACGGGAGGGGGTGGTGCCTGTTGCCGGGGCAGTTCGCCGGCCCCCTGCGCTGTGATTGGCTGAGAGAGCCTCGGTGGGCGGGGCCGGAGTCCGGAGCCCAACGGCCGCCCCGGCGCGAGGAGCTGGAAAAAGGCGCCAAAAGGCGGCCGGGGTCGGGCTCGCGCTGCAGCCGTTGGCGCCTCAGCGCCCCGCCCCCCTTGCAGCGGGAGGGGGGGCAGGAGCCCACGGGCCCTCCACAGGGGCCGCCCCGCCCCCACCCAGCCGCGTCACTGCGGGTCACTGCGGCCCGGCCAAGTGCCCCCCCGACCCCCCCCGCCTTGAGACAGAGACTCGGTCATGTCCGCGTGGGGGCGGGGCTGTGGCGTGGGGGGGCTCAGGGCTGGGGCAGAGGGTTGGGATGTGGGGGGGGGGTGGGCTGTGGGGTGGGCTGGGGATGAGGGGTGGGGGGGCTCAGGGCTGTGGGGTGGGCTGGGGATGAGGGGTTTGGGGGGTCTCAGGGCTGGGGCAGAGGGTTGGGATGTGGGGGGGTGAGGGCTGTGGGGATGAGGGGTTTGGGGGGCTCAGGGCTGGGGCAGAGGGTTTGGGGTGGGGTGGGCTGGGGATGAGGGGGTGGGGTGGGGGGGTGCGGGCTCTGGGGTGGGCTGGGGATGAGGGGTTTGGGGGCTCAGGGCTGAGGCAGAGGGTTGGGATGTGGGGGGGTGTGGGCTGTGGGGTGGGCTAGGGGTGCGGGCTGGGGATGAGGGGTGGGGGGGCTCAGGGCTGGGGCAGAGGGTTTGGGGGGGGTGCGGGCTCTGGGGTGGGCTGGTGCGGGGGATGAGGGGTTTGGGGGCTCAGGGCTGAGGCAGAGGGTTTGGGGTGGGGGGGTGAGGGCTGGGGATGAGGGGTTTGGGGGGGCTCAGGGCTGAGGCAGAGGGTTTGGGGTGGGGGGGTGAGGGCTGGGGATGAGGGGTTTGGGGGCTCAGGGCTGAGGCAGAGGGTTGGGATGTGGGGGGGTGTGGGCTGTGGGGTGGGCTGGGGATGAGGGGTGCGGGCTGTGGGGTGGGCTGGGGATGAGGGGTTTGGGGGGGCTCAGGGCTGGGGCAGAGGGTTTGGGGTGGGGGGGTGCGGGCTGTGGGGTGGGCTGGGGATAAAAGGTTTGGGTGCAGGCGGGTGAGGGCTCTGGGGTGGGATGGTGCGGGGGATGAGGGGTTTGGGGGGGGCTCAGGGCTGGGGATGAGGGGTGTGGGGTCTCAGGGCTGGGGCAGAGGGTTTGGGGTGGGGGGTGCGGGCTCTGGGGTGGGCTGGGGATGAGGGGTTTGGGGGCTCAGGGCTGAGGCAGAGGGTTGGGATGTGGGGGGTGCGGGCTGTGGGGTGGGCTGGGGATGAGGGGTTTGGGGGGGCTCAGGGCTGGGGCAGAGGGTTTGGGGTGGGGGGTGCGGGCTGTGGGGTGGGCTGGGGATAAAAGGTTTGGGTGCAGGCGGGTGAGGGCTCTGGGGTGGGATGGTGCGGGGGATGAGGGGTTTGGGGGGGGCTCAGGGCTGGGGATGAGGGGTGTGGGGTCTCAGGGCTGGGGCAGAGGGTTTGGGGTGGGGGGTGCGGGCTCTGGGGTGGGCTGGGGATGAGGGGTTTGGGGGCTCAGGGCTGAGGCAGAGGGTTGGGATGTGGGGGGGTGTGGGCTGGGGATGAGGGGTTTGGGGGCTCAGGGCTGAGGCAGAGGGTTGGGATGTGGGGGGGGTGGGCTTTGGGGTGGGCTGGGGATGAGGGGTGGGGGGGGTGCGGGCTGTGGGGTGGGCTGGGGATGAGGGGTTTGGGGGCTCAGGGCTGAGGCAGAGGGTTGGGATGTGGGGGGGTGCGGGCTGAGGGGTGGGGGGGCTCAGGGCTGGGGCAGGGGTGGGGGCAGGGCTGCGGTGAGGGGTTTGAGGTGTGGGGGGTCCCACCGGAAAAGGCAGGGGTCTGAGGCGGGAGAGCAGTGCCCTGGCACGAGTGGGTGGGGGCACTAGGACCCTGCGGCGGCAGTGGATGCCGGGAGCTAGCAGAGCGGAGGCAGTGGGGAGCTGCAGGGGCCACCCACCTGCTTGCGGCAGGGACTGCCCGGGCCCAGGGATGCATGTGGGGGCAGCAAGTGGGGGCTGGGGGCACCAGGCAGAGCCAGGCGAGAGACCTGGCCCCAAATATTGGTGGTGCTGGGCCCTCAATATTGCTGGATCCCGGGCACCAGGGGCCCATAGAACTCGCCGCCCCTGCCAGCCCCTCTATCACCCAGTCCTGGGGGGGTTTGTCCCATCATGCCTTTGGGGCAGCTGCTCATGGGGGCATGGCACAAGCACGGTATCCCCTAGCGGGGCTTATCAGAGTCCCCGGGCGATGCTCTGGAACTGCTCCCCACAAAGCCAGTCAGGACTCTGGGGAGCCTCCTCTCCCTCGGAGCAGACTGTCTCCAGGGCAAGAAGCTCACACGGCTTCACCTCCTGGGTCTCTCCTGGGAGCATTCAGCATATGCCCCTCCGTGCACTTCCCACAGTGAGTCCGCCCAGGCGGGGTCCTGGGAGAGCCAGAGGGTCCTGCACCCCCCACTTCGCAGTCAGACGTGACTCTCAGCCAGCCAGTAAAACAGAGGTTTATTAGACGACAGGAACATGGTCTAAAACAGAGCTTGTAGGTCCAGCGAACGGGACCCCTCCGCCGGGTCCATTCTGGGGGGCAGGTGTAGAACTGATGAATGAAATTGTTTTTAATTGTTCACTTTATTAATGTAACTTCATAAGCAAAGTTTTATGAATGAAACAATATTCATTCATAAAACCGGTTACCCCAATAACTGGCTAATTAACAGTTAAGATGCTTGTTAAGAGCCATAGCTGTTCAGTCAGCTGCCTTTGTAAGTTTCACTATCAATCCAATTCCTGCTTAAATCACTGAGACTTGCACTGTTTCAGTATTGTAACTTCTGTTCACCATTTATTACACTTGCCTACAGCGTAACTTCTGTTCACTGTTTGCCATAAGGACTGGGAATGGTTGAGCCATTACAAACATTGAATCTATTTCCCCTTGTAAGTATTCTCATACTTCTTATCAAACTGTCTGTCTGTACTGGGCTAGCTTGATTATCACTTCAAAAGTTTTTTTTCTCTTACTTAATTGGCCTCTCAGAGTTGGTAAGACAACTCCCACCTGTTCATGCTCTCTGTCTGTGTGTATATATATCTCCTCAATATATGTTCCACTCTATATGCATCCGAAGAAGTGGGCTGTAGTTAGGGTGACCGGATGTCCCGATTTTTGGAGCTTTTTCTTATATAGGCTCCTATTACCCCCCACTCCCTGTCCTGATTTTTCACACATGCTGTCTGGTCACCCTAGCTGTAGTCCACGAAAGCTTATGCTCTAATAAATGTGTTAGCCTCTAAGGTGCCACAAGTACTCCTGTTCTTTTGGCGGATACAGACTAATATGGCTGCTACTCTGAAACCTGTTTGCCATATTGTAATTCAAACCCCATTTTAAAACGCTGACTCCATTTTGTAAGGGCTTGCTGCAACCTTCATTTTCGCAAACCCTGCTGTAATCTTATTAGTTTAGTTTAGACGTGTGAATGAGGGATGTATGGATAATGGACTCAACCTCCAGCCCCAGCCTGTCCTGATTAAATAGAGTTCAAACACCAACGGCTGAAGATGCAGACAAGAGCCCTAACAAAGTAAGAAGAATCCATCCTAAAAAGAAAAGGTACAATAGAAGGAAGATCAGAGCCAGGTCCGAGGCTGAAAGTCATGTCTGCAATGGACGGGTGATCAATCACCAAACCCAGAGGCAGCGTGACACAGCAAGACCTATAGACTCTGGATTCAAACTAAAGCCTACAAAAAGGATGGGTGAGATGGAAAACTTTGGAGGAGGGTAACATTCTGCTGCCAACATGGAAGGGCATCGGTGCGCCCGACAGAGACCCAGCTCGTCCTTGTGCCCGGCTTTCCTGGCCAGTTACCGCCACAAGCTACGAACCCAAGCTGCCAACTCAAGCCACGGACTCAAGCAGGACTGGTAACTATGCAGCAGCTGCAGAACATCTGATGTGGGTGGGTATTAGGTACAAGGTGTGTGTATAAGGATTAAAATATTAGTTATTGGTCATAAATCAAATTATCATAACAAATGTGGCATCTTTATCTTGTCCCCTTTAATAAGATCCTCCTAGTTTTTATTGGTATAACACAGGGAGGCGAGAGCCCTGTCTGGGCTCCCCTCCATTTCCCCAGCCAGCTCCAAACTGAGACTCTCCAGCCCCTCCTCTGGCCTTTGTCTCTTTCCTGGGCCAGGAGGTCACCTGATCTCTTTGTTCTCCAACACCTTCAGCTGGCACCTTTGCCGGGGAGGGGCCCAGGCCATCAGGAGACAGGGAGTCGGCCCTTCTCTGTGCAGACAGGATCACAGGGGCCCACTTGGGCTCTGCAACAATTACACAGCCTGATCCCCCCACCTAGATACCTAAGAACTGCAAAGGGGAAACTGAGGCACCCACACCATATTCAGAGACAACATTAAGAACATTCCCACTTTGTTACAGGGGCCAAGCCATTCACACCCTCACTGCCAGCACATGCCTGCCTGACCCCGAGCCCTGGGCTAGCCACTCACGCCAGCGCCATGCTATGCAACCAGATACTAGACCAGGGGTTGGCAACCTTTCAGAAGTGGTGTGCCGAGTCTTCATTTATTCACTCTGATTTAAGGTTTCCCGTGCCAGTCAGACATTTTAACGTTTTTAGGAGGTCTCTTTCTATACGTCTATAGTATAGAACTAAACTATTGTTGTATGTAAAGTAAATAAGGATTTTAAAATGTTGAAGAAGCTTCATTTAAAATTAAATTAAAAAGCAGAGTCTCCCGGACCGGTGGCCAGGACCCAGGCAGTGTGAGAGCCACTGAAAATCAGCTCACGTGCCACCTTATGGCACGCGTGCCATAGGTTGCCTACCCCTGTACTAGGGTGACCAGATGTCCCAATTTTATAGGGACAGTCCCGATGTTTGAGGCTTTCTCTTATATAGGCTCCTATTACCCCCCCACCCCCGTCCCGATTTTTCCCACTTGCTGTCTGGTCACCCCAAGACACCCCCACGTACTGGGCTGCAGGGAGGGACAGCCCTGGCTACCCAGATGGACAGTCTAGCGGCACTAGCTTGGCATGGAGGAGTCACGCCGTAGAGAAGCAGGCGAGGGGACATCAAGCGTGCCCTGAGCCTGTGCCGCCCGCTCATCTCGCTGACATGCTCCTGCCGGATTACTGGGGCTTGGCAGCGGGTTCGCTCCTGGAGCGGCTCATGTCAAAGCTGCCAGGGGCCGAGGGGCTTTATCCAGGCTGGGAAACGAGCCGGACATCGGTCAGGCTCAGAGTCGTTGGCATGGGTGGGTGCCTCCCGCAGGGGCTCACATGTCACCGAGTTGGGGGATAGAGAGATGGCGCTGTACAGGGATCGGGTTTTAAATCCAGGCTCCCCATGCCAATCTGAACCCTGGACCCCAGCCACTGGGCCAGGGTTGGCACGAGCGAGGGCTTAGCAGACGTGCTGCTGCCAAGCGCTCGAGAGCAGAGGACTTGGCACCAGGCCCAGAGCAGGACGTGCCAGCCACGCCCGCACATGACGGGGCCAGCTCAAGCCACCCCCAGCTCCCAGAGCCCCCTGCGCAGCTCCCCCCCGGGTCCCTGTCAGCAGCTGGGCTGGGGCAGCAGGGCAGAGTCAAAGTGTCTGAACGCAGCAGCTGCCCGCAGGGAAAAATGAAAGTGGCCCCGCAGCCTGGGGGGATCAAGGCTGAGGATAGGGAGGGAACGGGGCTGCCAGGGCCGCTTTCGCTTTCCCTTCGCCTCGGCCCGGCTGGGAACAGGATCGGCACAGCACGGCAGCCGAGCAGTTCGGGGTGCAGCCGCAGGGACACTGCCCCGGTGCTGATGAGAGAGCACCGGCTGCCCCATGAGTGAGTTGGGGGTGGGACCCGGGGTCTTTCCCCTCTAGGGGGCGCCAGCTCGGATCCAGCCACAGGGCAGGGAGCTCGGGACAGAGTGGGAATGGGGCTGGTACTGGGTTATGCTCACCCCTCTCCTCTCCCCCCACAGGCCGCACGGTCGCTCTCCTGCTCTTCACCCAGCTCAGCTCCCGGTGGGGGCTGAGAACGGGTACGTACAGCTTGCCCCGCCGTGGGGACCCCGGACGCAGCCCTCACCCTCTCGCCCCGCCGTGGGGACCCCGGACACAGCCTTCCCCCGCTCGCCCCACCGTGGAGACCCCGGACGCAGCCCTCACCCGCTCGCCCAGCCATGGGGACCCCCGGACGCAGCCTTCCCCCGCTCGCCCCACCGTGGGGACTCCGGACACAGCCCTCACCCCCTCGCTCAGCCGTGGGGACCCCCGGACACAGCCTTCCCCCAAACCCCCCGCCGTAGTCCTCCCCCGCTCACACCCGGACACAGCCCTCCCCCGCCGTGGGGACCCCCGAACACAGCCCTCCCCGGCTCACCCTGCTGTGGGGATCCCCGGACGCAGCCCTCACCCCCTCGCTCAGCCGTGGGGACCCCCAGACACAGCCCTCACCCCCTCGCTCAGCCATGGGGACCCCCGGATGCAGCCCTCACCCCCTCGCTCAGCCGTGGGGATCCCCGGACGCAGCCTTCCCCCGCTCGCCCCGCTGTGGGGATCCCCGAACGCAGCCCTCACCCCCTCGCTCAGCCGTGGGGACCCCCGGACACAGCCTTCCCCCAAACCCCCCGCCGTAGTCCTCCCCCGCTCACACCCGGACACAGCCTTCCCCCAAACCCCCCGCCGTAGTCCTCCCCCGCTCACACCCGGACACAGCCCTCCCCCGCCGTGGGGACCCCCGAACACAGCCCTCCCCGGCTCACCCTGCTGTGGGGATCCCTGGACGCAGCCCTCACCCCCTCGCTCAGCCATGGGGACCCCCGGATGCAGCCCTCACCCCCTCGCTCAGCCGTGGGGACCCCCAGACACAGCCCTCACCCCCTCACTCAGCCATGGGGACCCCCGGATGCAGCCCTCACCCCCTCGCTCAGCTGTGGGGATCCCCGGACGCAGCCTTCCCCCGCTCGCCCCGCTGTGGGGATCCCCGGACGCAGCCCTCACCCCCTCGCTCAGCCGTGGGGACCCCGGACACAGCCCTCACCCCCTCGCCCCACAGGGGGGACCTCTGGACGCAGCCCTCCCCCAATCCCCCCGCCGTAGTCCTCCCCCGCTCACACCCGGACACAGCCCTCACCCCCTCGCTCAGCTGTGGGGACCCCCAGACGCAGCCTTCCCCCGCTCGCCCCGCTGTGGGGATCCCCGGACGCAGCCCTCACTCCCTCGCTCAGCTGTGGGGACCCCCGAACACAGCTCTCCCCAGCTCACCCCGCTGTGGGGATCCCCGGACGCAGCCCTCACCCCCTTGCCCCACAGGGGGGACCTCTGGACGCAGCCCTCCCCCGCTCACACCCGGGCACAGCCCTCACCCCCTCGCTCAGCTGTGGGGACCCCCGAACACAGCTCTCCCCAGCTCACCCCGCTGTGGGGATCCCCGGACGCAGCCCTCACCCCCTCGCTCAGCCGTGGGGACCCCCGGACGCAGCCCTCCCCCCCTCCCCCCACCGTCGGGACCCCCGACGCAGCCCTCGCCTCTCTCATTACAGACGAGCTACCTGTGCAGCTGCCCGCGACCTCTGAGGCCGTGCTGGGGGGCACAGCACTGCTGAACTGCACCTACCCGCCCGCGGCGGACCTGATCCTGTACTGGACCCGGCTGGGACCGGACAGCGAGAGGAACGTCTACACCTACAACAGAGGGGAACACCTGGCCTCACATGACGACCGTGCCTATCAGGGCCGGACCACTGTCCCAGCTGGGCAGCCCGGGCGCGGGGACGGGGCCCTCCGGCTACACAACGTGACGCTGGCTGACGAGGGCAGGTACCGGTGCCGGGTAAAGAGCAACCGCGGCATGGGCATAGCGGAGACGGAGCTACGGCTCATAGGTAAATGGGACACAGGGCCTGGCCCCTCGACGGGTGGGGAATGGCCCCTCTCAGGGGTGCCGGCTCTGATCTGGCCCCATGTCGGGGGCCTGGCTGGCTCACAGGAGTGGGAAATGGAGCACGGGGTCTTTCCCCTCTCGGGGGCGCTGTCTTCAATACAACGCGTATAGGAACAGCCACAGGTCAGATCAATGGTCCATCGAGCCCAGTATCCTCTGTGACCGTGGCCAATGCCAGGCGCTTCAGAGAAATGAACAGCACAGGCAGTTATCGTGTGTCCATCCTCTCGCCCACTCCCGTCCCTGCTTCCAGCAGGCAGACGCTACGGCCGCTCAGAGCGGGGGGTTGTGTCCTGACCCATCCTCCAGGAACTTGGCTAGTTCTTTGTTGAGCCCTGTTATGGCCTTGGCCTTCACAACATCCCCCTGGCACCGAGTTCCCCAGGCTGTCCGGGCGTTGGGGGAAGAAATACTTCCTTTGTTTGTTTTAAACCTGCTGCCAACTAATGTCATTGGGTGACCCCTAGTTCTTGTGTTATGAGGAGGAGTAAACAACACTTCCTTATCCACTTTCTCCACACCAGTTAGGATTTTATAGACCTCAATCATATCTCCCCTTAACCGTCTCTTTGCCAGTCTTATTAATCTCTCCTCACACGGCAGCCGTTCCATGCCCCTAATCATTTCTGTTCCCTTTTCTGTCCCTGTTCCGATTCCAGTCTGTCTGGTTGGAGGTGGAGGTCCCCTGTCTTATTATCTCTCCCTTTCCTAATGATGCCCAACCCTGGTCGCTGTTTTGACTGCGGCTGGACACTGAGTGGATGTTCTCAGGGAACTCTCCGCAGTGCCGCCAAGATCTCTCAAACCCCGTCCTTTTCACGTGGCTCTTTCCCACAGGCCTCTATCATCTATCCTGGCTCCAGCCCCAGCTCTGCTCCCCCTCCCTGCAGAACGTGACACTCACCTGCCTCGCAGAGGGCGGCTATCCCCTCGCCACCGTCACCATCCACGACAGCACTGGCAGGGACTACGGGGCTGGGACACGAGCTGCCAAGGACCCCCAAGGGCTGTATAGCGCCGCCCACACAGCTGACGTGCCCTGCTCCCCCACCGCCAGCTACACCTGCATCGTCAACACCACCCTCCACCAGCAGAACCTCACCGGGACGCTTGGCCTGGAAGGTGAGGACCCAGGACTCTGGGGGGCAGAAGGGGGTCGAGGCAGCCTGGCCTGCTAGGCCAGACCCTGCCACTCACTTGGCCATGGTTTTGTCTCCCCAGAGCCGCAGCCAGCATGGAAGGGCTGGGCCGGCGTTGGCGTTGGTATTGGCATGGGCGTGGCGGTGGTAGTGCTGGGGAGCGGAGCACTCTGGGTAAGCGCCTGCCCCACTCCTGACTCACTCCCACGGCACTCTGGAGGCCCCACACGCTCACCCTGGCATTGTCTTTCCTTCCTACAGGCTGGGCACCAGAGGAGGAAGGTGAGATAGTGGGCAGGGGGGAGGGGTACTGAGATGGGGCCATATTCCATTCCCACCCCACCCCCGAGCCAGCCAGTCCCTGCCCTGGGGCCGGATGGGAGCTGGCACCCCCTGGAGGGGAACGGCCCCGTATTCCATCCCTCGAACCAGCCAGTCCCTGCCCCATGGCCAGATGGGAGTTGGCACCCCCTGGAGGGGAACGGCTCTGTGTCCCATGCCCTGTCCCCATAGTCTGCCAGTCCCTGCCCTGGGGCCGGATGGGAGCTGGCGCACCCTGGAGGGGAACGGCCCCAGCTGTCACTCTCAGCCAGGGAAGGCAGGGCCATGACCCTCTCTGTGTTGCTCTGACAGGGGCAGAGGCACCAGGGACCCAGCCCCCCACGGGAGGTGGACCCAGCCCGGGAAGAGGCCCTGTTGGAGGACACCGGCCCCACCTGCACAAGGAGGGGGGACCTACCAGACATCCTCCAGGAGCCACCCCCAACCAGCAAACATCTCACACCGCACCCGTCGGTCACTGAGCCCTGCCCCACACCTCGCCCTGGGCCCAGCAGTGCCTAGCAGCCCCCTGCAGCTCGGGGCGGCCGCAGTGCTGGGAGCCAGGACGGCTGGGTTCACCTCCTGACGGGAGCCAGGACGCCTGGGTTCACCTCCTGACGGCCTGAGACGGTTTCCCCCTTCAATGGGTTGGAGCTTCGCTCGGCATCACTACCCAGCCCCCCAGCCCAGGGCCCCCCATTGTCAATAAACACGGCTCTGGAAGGGGGACCCCTGGGGTGAGGTGCATGTGGTTTTATTGGGCAGGCAGTGGCAGAATCATTGGGGGTCCTCGCTTCCAGGGGGATGCTGGGAGTAGGAAGTGTCTCCCCCACACCCGAGCCTGCCTGGGTAAGTCAGGCTACAATTCCCCCTCCCAGAATCCCTCAGGGCAGGCTGGGAGGGGCCCGGCTGGCTCACTCCCACAATGTCTCGGGGCAAAGAGCAGGACGGGTTGTGGGGGGCAGCGGTTCTCGGACGCCTGGGTTCCTCAGGGGCGGTGCAGCAGGCGCCTCCAGAGCTCGCGGCGGAGGAGGTCCCGCTCTTTGCGGATGCCCTGCAGCACGCTCTGGTTCTCCTGGGCCCGGCGCACCAGGTACGGCAGCACGTCCTCCACCGCCCCGTACGGGATGGACTTGTAGATGGCGTATCCAGCCTGGCCTGCAGGAGAGAGACGGTCAGCAGGGGGCGCCGCGCTGTGAGAGGGGGCAGCGGGGAGGGGTGTACGCTGTGAGGGGGCCAGCAAGGGGGGGAGGCGCTGCACACTGTGAGGAGGTGCAGCGGGGGGGGGGGACCGTGCTGGGGCGGAGGGGGGTGCTGCGCACTGTGAGGGGGGCCAGCGGGGGGCGTGTCTCCACGCAGTGTGGGAGGGGCCAGTGGGAGTGCTGTGCGCCATGAGGCGGGAGTGCCGTGCGCCGTGAGGGGGGGTAACCGCACTCTGAGGGGGGGCAGCGGGGGGGCACCGCACGCTGTGAGGTGGGGCAGCAGGGGAGGGCCACGCCTGTGAAGGGGGCAGCGGGGGGTCTCCACATGCCATGAGGGGGGCCAGTGGGGGGGGGGCGTGCGCTGTGAGGGGGGGCAGCAAGGGGGGGTGTACCCAAGGCCAGGGAGACGTGGTCACACATGCCCAGCAGCTGCCCGAAGCAGACGGCCCCTCCATCCTTGGCAATGCCCAGCTCCTCCATCCTGTAAGGGGACGCGGATTAGGCACCGCGGGGGGGTCTCTGCCCTGCCCCTCTGCTCCTGCCCCCCGAGCCGCCATCCTTCACCCCTCCTTTCCACTGCGGGCACGAGGGAGCAGTGCATGCTGGGAGTGTAACCGACCTGCGGATGGCGTGGCTCACAGAGGTCTCGTTGTGGCTGGCCACGATCAGCTGGCACTGCTGCCCATCCCGTGCCACCAGCTCCAGCAGCAGGTCCAGGCAGTGCTGGTAGCTGCAATACAGAGTGCCAGTGTGGGTCCTGCCCCCCAATCTCACCCGGCGCCGGCGTGGGCCCGGGACCCCGGCGTCCTGCCCCCCAATCTCACCCGGCGTCCTGCCCCCCAATCTCACCCGGCGTGGGCCCGGGACCCCGGCGTCCTGCCCCCCAATCTCACCCGGCGTGGGCCCGGGACCCCGGCATCCTGCCCCCCAATCTCACCCGGCGTCCTGCCCCCCAATCTCACCCGGCGTGGGCCCGGGACCCCAGCATCCTGCCCCCCAATCTCACACGGCGTGGGCCCGGGATCCCGGCGTCCTGCCCCCCAATCTCACATGGCGCCGGCGTGGGCCCGGGATCCCGGCGTCCTGCCCCCCAATCTCACATGGCGCCGGCGTGGGCCCGGGACCCCGGCGTCCTGCCCCCCAATCTCACATGGCGCCGGCGTGGGCCCGGGACCCCGGCGTCCTGCCCCCCAATCTCACATGGCGCCGGCGTGGGCCCGGGACCCCGGCGTCCTGCCCCCCAATCTCACATGGCGCCGGCGTGGGCCCGGGACCCCGGCGTCCTGCCCCCCAATCTCACATGGCGCCGGCGTGGGCCCGGGACCCCGGCGTCCTGCCCCCCAATCTCACACGGCGCCGGCGTGGGCCCGGGACCCCGGCGTCCTGCCCCCCAATCTCACACGGCGCCGGTGTGGGCCCGGGACCCCGGCATCCTGCCCCTCAATCTCACACGGCGCCGGCATGGACCCCTTGCGTCCTGCACCCTCAACCTCGCCCGGGGATCATTTCTCCTCCGGTTCAGCATGAGACCCAGGCGTCCTGCACCCCACTACACATGCACACAAACCATGGGGTCACCACAGGCCCCCCAGCTTCCTGTTGGGGTCAAGGCACCAGGGGCTGCGGGGGAGCCAGATATCCAAGCCCCTACCCCACTCACCTGTGGTTGGTGGCCTCCCAGGTGGGGTGCAGGGGGTCAGGGTATCCCCTCTCCCGCGCCAGCCGCCGCTCCTGCTCCAAGTAGGCCCCACGCACCAGCTTCACCCCGAAACAGAAGCCCCGGCGCTCGGCCAGCGCCGCGTCCGCGCCAAGCCGCACCAGGCAGTCCTGCGAGAGCAGCACCAGGCTCAGGGGACGGGCCTTGGGGGGAGACTGGACAAGTGGTGCAGGGGAGGGGCAGGAGGAGGCTGGTCAAGGGGGTGCAGGTGGGGGCAGGAGCGGGGGCGCAGGCCAGGGGGTGCAGGCTGGGGGAGGAGGGGCTGGAGGAGGCTGGCCAAGGGGGTGTAGGTGGGGGCACGGGGGAGGCCAGCCTAGGGCATGCAGGTCGGCCCAGGGGTTGTGGCGGGGGCTTTGGGGGCACTCTGGCCAGGGGGTGCAGGCTGTGGGAGGCTGGCCCAGGGAGTGTGGGCCGGGGTGGGGTTGGGGTACCTGCAGGTAGCACTGGTAGGTGTTCCACACCCAAGGCTGGGCGCGATTCCAACGCCCCATCAGCGCCAGGGTGACAAGCGTCAGCGCGGGGTTCACGTAGGTGTACTCGGCGTCCACCAGCACCCGCACCCCCGCCTCCACCGCCCGCTGTGGGGAGACACAGTCAGACCCCCGGTACCCCCGACACCTGCACTCCCACCTCCACCACCCGCTGGGGGGAAACGCAGTCAGACCCCCGGTACACCCGCACCCCCGCCTCCACCGCCCGCTGGGGGGAGACACAGTCAGACCCCCGGTACACCCGCACCCCCGCCTCCACCGCCCGCTGGGGGGAGACACAGTCAGACCCCCGGTACACCCGCACCCCCGCCTCCACCGCCCGCTGGGGGGAGACACAGTCAGACCCCCGGTACACCCGCACCTCCACCGCCCACTGGGGGGAGACACAGACCCCCGGTACACCCGCACCCCCACCTCCACTGACCGTTTGGGGGAGACACAGTCAGACCCCCGGTACACCCGCACCTCCACCAACCACTGGGGGGAGATGCAGTCAGACCCTGGTACCCCTCACACCCGCACTCCCACCTCCACCGCCCGCTGGGGGAAGAGATATAGTCAGACCCCCGGTACCCGCACCCCCACCTCCACAGCCCACTGGGGGGGGAGACAGTCAGAACCCCGGTAGGAGAAGGAGTGCTAGGCAGAGACGGGCTCCACCTAACGAAGAGAGGGAAGAGCATCTTCGCCAGCAGGCTGGCTAACCTAGTGAGGAGGGCTTTAAACTAGGTTCACCGGGGGAAGGAGACCAAAGCCCTGAGGTAAGTGGGGAAATGGGATCCTGGGAGGAAGCACAAGCAGGAGAGCGCAAGAGGGGAGGACTCCTGTCTCATGCTGAGAAAGAGGGACGAGGAGTTATCTTAAGTGCCTATACACAAATGCAAGAAGCCTGGGAAACAAGCAGGGAGAACTGGAAGTCCTGGCACAGTCAGGGAACTATGCTGTGATTGGAATAACAGAGACTTGGTGGGATAACTCACATGACTGGAGTACTGTCACGGATGGATATAAACTGTTCAGGAAGAACAGGCAGAGCAGAAAAGGTGGAGGAGTTGCGTTGTATATAAGAGGGGAGTATGACTGCTCAGAGCTCCGGTATGAAACTGCAGAAAAACCTGAGAGTCTCTGGATAAAGTTGAGAAGTGTGAGCAACAAGGGTGATGTCATGGTGGGAGTCTGCTATAGACCACCAGACCAGGGGGATGAGGTGGACGAGGCTTTCTTCTGGCAACTAGCAGAAGTTGCTAGATCGCAGGCCCTGGTTCTCATGGGGGACTTTAATCACCCTGATATCTGCTGGGAGAGCAATACAGCGGTGCACAGGCAATCCAGGAAATTTTTGGAAAGTGTGGGGGACAATTTCCTGGTGCAAGTGCTGGAGGAACCAACTAGGGGCAGAGCTTTTCTTGACCTGCTGCTCACAAACAGTGAAGAATTAGTAGGGGAAGCAAAAGTGGATGGGAACCTGGGAGGCAGTGACCATGAGATGGTTGAGTTCAGGATCCCGACACAAGGAAGAAAGGAGAGCAGCAGAATACGGACCCTGGACTTCAGAAAAGCAGACTGACTCCCTCAGGGAACAGATGGGCAGGATCCCCTGGGAGAATAACATGAAGGGCAAAGGGGTCCAGGAGAGCTGGCTGTATTTTAAAGAATCCTTATTGCGGTTGCAGGAACAAACCATCCCGATGTGTAGAAAGAATAGTAAATATGGCAGGCGACCAGCTTGGCTAAACAGTGAAATCCTTGCTGATCTTAAACACAAAAAAGAAGCTTACAAGAAGTGAAAGATTGGACAAATGACCAGGGAGGAGTATAAAAATATTGCTCAGGCATGCAGGAGTGAAATCAGGAAGGCCAAATCACACTTGGAGTTGCAGCAAGCAAGAGAGGTTAAGAGTAACAAGAAGGGTTTCTTCAGGTATGTTAGCAACAAGAAGAAAGTCAAGGAAAGTGTGGGCCCCTTACTGAATGAGAGAGGCAACCTAGTAACCGAGGATGTGGAAAAAGCTAATGTAATCAATGATTTTTTTGCCTCTGTCTTCACGCACAAGGTCAGCTCCCAGACTGCTGCACTGGGCAGTACAGCATGGGGAGAAGGTGACCAGCCCTCTGTGGAGAAAGAAGTGGTCCAGGACTATTTAGAAAAACTGGACGTGCACAAGTCCATGGGGCCGGATGCGCTGCATCTGAGGGTGCTAAAGGAGTTGGTGGATGAGATTGCAGAGCCATTGGCCATTATCTTTAAAAACTCGGGGGATCGGGGGAGGTCCCAGATGACTGGAAAAAGGCTAATGTAGTGCCCATCTTTAAAAAAGGGAAGAAGGAGGATCCGGGGAACTACAGGCCAGTCAGCCTCACCTCAGTCCCTGGAAAAATCATGGAGCAAGTCCTCAAGGAATCAATTCTGAAGCGCTTAGAGGAGAGGAAAGTGATCAGGAACAGTCAGCATGGATTCACCAAGGGCAAGTCCTGCCTGACTAACCTAATTGCCTTCTATGAGGAGATAACTGGCTCTGTGGATGAGGCGAAAGCAGTGGATGTGTTATTCCCTGACTTTAGCAAAGCTTTTGATACGGTCTCCCACAACATACTTGCCAGCAAGTTCAAGAAGTATGGGCTGGATGAATGGACTATAAGGTGGATAGAAAGCTGGCTAGATCATCGGGCTCAACGGGTAGTGATCAACGGCTCCATATCTAGTTGGCAGCCGGTTTCAAGTGGAGTGCCCCAAGGGTCGGTCCTGGGGCCGGTTTTGTTCAATATCTTCATTAATGATCTGGAGGATAGCGTGGACAGCACTCTCAGCAAGTTTGCAGATGACACTAAACTGGGAGTGGTAGATACGCTGGAGGGTAGGGATCGGATACAGAGGGACCTAGACAAATTAGAGGATTGGGCCAAAAGAAACCTGATGAGGTTCAACAAGGACAAGTGCAGAGTCCTGCACTTAGGACGGAAGAATCCCATGCACTGCTACAGACTAGGGACCGAGCGGCTAGGCAACAGTTCTGCAGAAAAGGACCTAGGGGTTACAATGAACGAGAAGCTGAATATGGCATTTTGGGCTGTATAAGTAGGGGCATTGCCAGCAGATAGAGGGACATGCTCATTCCCCTCTGTTCGGCATTGGTGAGGCCTCATCTGGAATACTGTGTCCAGTTTTGGGCCCCACACTACAAGAAGGATGTGGAAAAATTGGAAAGAGTCCAGCGGAGGGCAACAAAAATGATTAGGGGTCTGGAGCACATGACTTATGAGGAGAGGCTGAGGGAACTGGGATTGTTTAGTCTGCAGAAGAGAAGAATGAGGGGGGATTTGATAGCAGCCTTCAACTACCTGAAGGAGGGTTCCAAAGAGGATGGAGCTCGGCTGTTCTCAGTGATGGCAGATGACAGAACAAGGAGCAATGGTCTCAAGTTGCAGTGGGGGTGATCTAGGTTGGATATTAGGAAAAACTATTTCACTAGGAGGGTGGTGAAGCACTGGAATGGGTTACCTAGGGAGGTGGTGGAATCTCCATCCTTAGAGGTTTTTAAGGCCCGGCTTGACAAAGCCCTGGCTGGGATGATTTAGTTGGAATTGGTCCTGCTTTGAGCAGGGGGTTGGACTAGATACCTCCTGAGGTCCCTTCCAACCCTGATAGTCTATGAGTCTACGCCCGACACCCACACCCCCGCTTCCACCACCCACTGGGGGGAGACATGGTGAGAGCCCCCCCTCCAAGCTCCTGCGCATGGCCCCAGCTCTGACCTGGGTGACCCCGTCCAGCCGCAGCAGGGAGGCCTGTAGGTGCCGGTTCTCGGCTGGGCTCAGGCTGGAGAAGTTCGCCTCCTGGGGGCAGCGTTAGGGGCAGCGTTAGTCCAGCTCTAAGGAATGTGCACAGGGCAAGCCGGGGGCGGGGTGGGGCAGGGCTGGGCTCCTGAGGGGGGGTGGGCCGGGGCCCACAGCGGGTTCTGGGGTGAGTCCAAGCGCCCCTGGGACTGACAGAAGCTGCGTGGTCCAGGCTGACCCCTAAGACCTTCCTTGGGGAGAGATGCTGGCTGGGGCCAAAGGGTGGGTGGGGAGCAGTGTGGGGTGGGAGCAGGGCAGGGAGCAGTGTGGGGCAGGGGCCCTAGCGTCACACTCAAGGCCTGGCTAAAGGCAGGACAGAACCAGCCCCCCTGTGTCTCGGAGATGGGGCCGCCCTAAGGGCAGGATTTGGGGGCGAGGGGACAGCACTGACCTCTCCACCCATCACAGCCATGACTCTGTCCATGTTAAACTCCGACAGCCCCCCCGGCTCCCCCAGCCGCAGCGACACCGTCCTCTGGGGGGAGACAACATGGGGGGAGTCGGGGGGCTGCTGGGGCACCCCCAATCCCGCCACCTCCTCCCCTATGCCCCATCCCCTTCCTGTCCCCCTCAGCCCCCCCATCCCGCCACCTCCTCCCCTACGCCCATCCCCTTCCTGCCCCTGCTCCCCCTCAGCCCCCACCTCCTCCCCTACGTCCCATCCACCTTCCTGTCCCCCTCAGCCCCCCATCCCGCCACCTCCTCCCCTACGCCCCCATCCCCCTTCCTGCCCCCCTCAGTCCCCCCATCCCGCCACCTCCTCCCCTACGCCCCATCCCCTTCCTGCCCCCTCAGCCCCCCCATCCCGCCACCTCCTCCCCTACGCCCCATCCCCCTTCCTGCCCCCCTCAGCCCCCCCATCCCGCCACCTCCTCCCCTACGCCCCATCCCCCTTCCTGCCCCCCTCAGCCCCCCCTCCTCCCCTACGCCCCATCCCCCTTCCTGCCCCCCCTCAGCCCCCCACCTCCTCCCCTACGCCCCATCCCCCTTCCTGCCCCCCCTCAGCCCCCCACCTCCTCCCCTACGTCCCATCCCCTTCCCTTCCTGCCTACCCCCGCTCCTCCCCAGCGCCCCATCCCGCCACCTCCTCCCCTATGCCTCCCACACCTCCTCCCCCTCCCCTTCCTGCCCCTTTTCCCTCTCAGCCCCCCACACCACTGCCTCCTCCCCCATTCCCCAGCCCCCTTCCTGCCCCTGCTCCCCCCCACCCCCTTCCCTTCCTGCCCCTGCTCCCCCACACCCCCTTCCCTTCCTGCCCCCTGCTCCTCCCCAGCCCCCTCCCTCCCCCTATTCAGTGGGTCTCACTTGCTTGCCCAGCTGGCTCCCGCCCGCCAGCCTGCAAACAGATTGGCATGGGCAGCAATGAGGGGACCCAGGTGTCCGGGCCCAGCCCCTCAAGTCCCCATAGGCATGGAGCAGAGTCCCAGGCCCCCTACATCTTTCTCTCCCAAAAGGGGGCGTCAGCAGCTCCCCCCCCCCGCCCCCAGTACTCACACAGAGCCGGGCGCTCATCAGGCTGTCACCTTCAGCTGCATCATGGCTGGGGTCCCCCCTGGGCCGAGAGCCCCACGCAGCCTAGCACG
This sequence comes from Chrysemys picta bellii, assembly GCF_011386835.1. Classification (NCBI taxonomy): domain Eukaryota; kingdom Metazoa; phylum Chordata; order Testudines; family Emydidae; genus Chrysemys; species Chrysemys picta. Next base: position 1,195,204 of record NC_088794.1, read on the forward strand.
GCCCCCCGGTTCCCCTCGTACCAGCCCTCCCTGTGGGGAGAGAGAGCTGGGCCCCCGCCCGGACCCCCCCACACATCCCCCCGGTTCCCCTCGGCCCAGCCCTCCCTGCGCGGAGAGAGAGCTGGGCCCCCGCCCGGACCCCCCCCACAGCCCCCGGCCCAGCCCTCCCTGTGCGGGGAGAGAGCTGGGCCCCTGCCTGGACCCCCCCCACAGCCCCCCAGTTCCCCTCGGCCCAGCCCTCCCTGCGCGGGGAGAAAGCTGGGCCCCCGCCCAGACCCCCACCCCACAGCCACCCGTTCCCCTCGTACCAGCCCTCCTGTGGGGAGAGAGAGCTGGGCCCCCGCCCGAACCCCCCCCCACAGCCCCCTGGCCCAGCCCTCCCTTGGGGTGGGGAGGGGGAAGAGAGCTGGGCCCTCTCAAATGTGGAACCCACCCTCCGGGACCATCCCCACTGCCCCCCCAAGACCCATCCTCTGGGACTCCCCATAACCAAACTCCCTTGGATTCCCATAATGCCCCCCCCCCCATAATCCCATGGCCCCACCCTACCCTTCCTTGTCCTGCCCCACGTCTCCTCGATGGGCACGGCCAGGAGGGGGCGCAGCCCAGGGCACGGAGGCGCTGCACTGTGACCCCCACCTCAGGGGGCGTCTGCCCCGCCACAAACTGTCCGTAGAAGGAGGCGCGCAGCAGGGACCCCCAGAGCCGGTGCCCCAGCAGCCGCCGGGACACGGAGAGCAGCTGGGGAGGAGACGGGCATCAGTGACCCCCATCAACAGCCCCCTGGCACACACCCCTCACTGGGGGGCCTACTGCAGGAGCCGTAGGTTGTGGTGTGGGGCAATCTCACAGTGGGACACAGGGCATGGTGTGGGCAGTCTTGCAGAGCAGCAGGGGTTCTCATGGGGGTGCAGTCTCAGCATGGGGCCAGGCCCAGGGAAGAGGGGTGACCCAGCTGGCGGGCAGGGTCTGGCTGGGGGGGCCATCCCAGGGAAGTGTGGGGCAGGGGGGGCCCCGTGTGGGGCAGGGTCTCACCGTGGGGGCCCGGCGCACCAGCCCTGGCAGGCCGCACAGCCTGAGCACCAGCAGCCCCCGTGCCAGCTCCCAGCCGCTCTTGAGCCGCAGAACGGCGCCGTCAAAGCTGAGCTGGGCCCCATGGGGGGCTGGGGCCGCCCCCCCCGCCCGCTGCAGCCAGCGCCCCCCGCGCCCCAGCATTGCGCCCGCTGTCTGGCCGGGCCGGGAGCGAAGGTCGCCCGCCGTGGGGCAGGGCCAGCGGAGAGTGAAATCCAGCCCTGCGACCCCCAGGGCAGTCACTCATTAACCCCCTGGGCCAGCCCCCCTGCTCTGCCCCAGGACCCCCCCCCCCCCCAGCGTGGGAGTGAATGGGGGCGGCGCCCGGCTGGGCCAATCCTGTGGGGCTGCTGGCAGAGAAGGGGGCCCTCAGGTGGCGGCTTCCCACCCTCTGGGTCCAGCCCCCCCGGCCCCCCCAGGAACTCCAGGCCACGTCTCTCCCGCTCACGCTGTTTATTCCAACTCCAATACAGCGCGTGCCGCCCCCCCTCACCCCCACCCCCCGGCGAGGACCCAGGCGTCCGGGCGCTCAGTAGTTGGCCTGTCGCTCCTGCTGGCGGTAGCCGCCCCGGCGCATGTAGCCGCCCTCGTTCTTGCGGTAGCCGTCTTTCTGGTCTGGGGGAGAAGGGGGGTTAGAAACAGCCACAGGGAGGGGCTCACCCCCCAGGTACCCAGCGTGGGGTAGGGGTTCGGGGCAGAGGGCAGGCTATGGGGAGCAGGCACTCACCCCAGGGGATGGGTGCCTGCGGGCAGGTGGTGCATAGGGTAGATTGCTGTGGGGCAGACCGTGGGCAAGACACCTCGGAAGTACCCACCCTGGGGGGGTGGCTGTGTCAGGGAGGGGGGACAGGTGTGGGGCAGGCCGTGGGGCAGACTCACCGCGGAAGTACCCACCCTGGGGGGGTGGGTGTGTCAGGGAGGGGGGACAGGTGTGGGGCAGGCCGTGGGGCAGACTCACCGCGGAAGTACCCGCCGTAGGTGCCCTGCTTGTGGTCGAAGACGCGCTCGTTGTTCTCCACCAGGTTGCCCAGTTTCTCGGCCAGCTGCAGGGCCATGTTCTGCAGGGCGGTCGGCTCCGTGCGGTGCATCACCACCGTCTGCGTGGGCTGGTCCAGCGAGGCCTGTGGGGCCGGGGGTCAGCGGGGGGCCTGGCACCTCCCCCCAGCCCCCCAAGTGCCCTGTGTCCCCCCCCCAGCCCAGCCCCTGTGGTGCATCACCACCGTCTGCGTGGGCTGGTCCAGCGAGGCCTGTGGGGCCGGGGGTCAGCGCGGGGCCTGGCGCCGCCCCCCAGCCCCCCAAGTGCCCTGCGTCCCCCTCCCAGCCCCACCTGTGCCCTGCCCCCCCCCAGAGTACCCTGACACACCCCCAGCGAGCCAGCCCCCACAACCCCCCAAGTGCCCTGCATCCCCCCCAGGCCTGCCTGTACCCTGACAGTCCCCCCCAGGCGAGGCAGCCCCCGGCGTCCCTCCCACCAGCCCCCCAAGTGCCCTGCATCCCCCCCAGCCCAGGCCCTGCCCCCCGTGGCCGGACCCCAGCCCCCCCGTACCATGAGCTCCTCGTTGATGATCATCTTGCTGATGATGCTGTGCACGGTGGGCAGGTCCAGCTGGAACATGTCCGACAGGATCTCCATGCTGGGGGGGCAAAGAGAGAGGGGGCTTAGGGACAGGCCCCGCCCCCAGCGCTCAGGCCCCGCCCCCGGCACCCAGGCCCCGCCCCTACCTGATGGAGTCATAGACGCTGCTGTAGGTGAAGAGGTAGGTGCGCAGCGACTCCTCCTGGATTTTCCTACAGGGGCAGCAAAGGGGGCGTGGTCACCGCTGGCTCCGCCCCTTGCTGAGCTCAGGGCACCGCCCACAGCCGGAAATCCCATGGCTGGGTATGGGGCCCTTCCCCCTCCCCCCCGCTCCCGCCCCCTGCGCCACCCCAGAGCCCTGCTCCCCAGCCCGTTCCACCCCATAGCTCCCGCTCTCCCCACATGGCCCCAACCAGCCCCCCTGCTCCCCCCACGGCCCCCCGCCCCACCTATAGCCCCCAAACTCCCACCCCTGCTCCCCAGCCCATTCCGCCCCACAGCACCCGCTCCCCGCATGGCACCAACCAGCCCCCTGCTCCCCCCATGGCCCCCTCCTACACCTCAGCCAGCCCCCACACCCCCACCCCTGCTCCCGCCCCCGTGCCCCCCCTACCCCACTATAGCCCCCAAACTCCCACCCCTGCTCCACAGCCCATTCCGCCCCACAGCTCCCGCTCCCCGCATGGCACCAACCAGCCCCCTGCTCCCCCCACGGCCCCCTCCTACACCTCAGCCAGCCCCCACACCCCCACCCCTGCTCCCGCCCCCGTGCCCCCCCTACCCCACTATAGCCCCCAAACCCCCACCCCTGCTCCCCAGCCCGTTCCACCCCATAGCTCCCGCTCTCCCCACATGGCCCCAACCAGCCCCCCTGCTCCCCCCACAGCCCCCGCCCCACCTATAGCCCCCAAACCCCCACCCCTGCTCCCCAGCCCATTCCGCCCCACAGCACCCGCTCTCCGCATGGCGCCAACCAGCCCCCTGCTCCCCCCAGAGTCCCCTGCCCCACCTATAACCCCCAACCCCCCACTCACCGGACCAGCATGGTTCGCACTTTGTCGGCCTCGGGGAACAGGTCCCAGACCTTCCCGTTCATCTTCTCGTTGATGATGAAGCGGTGGCAGGTTCGCCAGTCGCCCATCTTCATGGCCTTGGACGCCGCCACCACGTGCTCCCGCATCGACTCGGGGGGGCCTGGGGGCAGCGGGAGAGCAGGCGCTATGGGGCGGTTCCCCTGGCTCCCATCCAGCCCCGGGGAGAGGGGAGGGGGGATTGCTCACCTGGTACTATGACCCTATGGGGGGGAGCGTGCGTGGCTGGCTCTGGGGGCCCCGCGGTCGGGCATACGACCCCGGCTGGGATGACTGCGATTGTGCGGCCTGGGACAGTGCACAGGTGTCTGGCTGGCCAGGGGGCACTCACCCAGCAGGGGCCGGCGCCGCGGTCATGGGGCTGGCCAGGGGCAGCGCGTGGGTGCCCCTGGTGGGTGCCGGGGGGGGGGGGGAGAAAGAGAGAGGCACTCACCCAGCAGGGGCCAGCGCCGCGGTCATGGGGCTGGCCAGGGGCAGCGCATGGGTGCCTGTGGGGATGTGGGTGTGCTTGGGGGGCATGGGGCAGCGCATGGGTGCCTAGGGGGATGCGGGTGCCTGTGGGGGAAACAGGGCAGCGTGGGGGCACGGCTATGGGGGACATGGGGCAGTGCGGACGCACGGGGTAGGGCTGTGGGGGGAATGGGGGGGGATGTGGGGCAGGGCCACTCACCCAGCAGGGGCTGGCGCTCGCCCACGCGCAGCTGGTGGTGGAACTGTTTGCTGATCATGCGGCGCCGGGCGTCGAACTCGTGGGCGGCCATGTAGGGGATCTCGAGCAGCATGGCCGACACCAGGTAGACGCACTCCAGCAGCTCCAGGTTGATGTGCATGTGGAAGGGGACCTGGCGCCGCTTCTCGATCTTCTCCTGCTCCTGGTTGCGCTCCTGCAGGCTGCGCATCAGCAGCCCCTGCCCCAGCAGCTCCTTGGCGCGGCCGGACGACTGGATGTCCAGCAGCGCGTTGTGCGCGTCCTTCGTCATCCCCTGCCGGAAGGCGCAGATCCCCAGCTGCACCATGGTGCGGTTGTACAGGATCTGCGGGGAGAGGGGTGAGAGCCGGCCCGCGCCGCCCCACGGCCTGCCCCCCACCGCCCCGCGCCGCCCCACGGCCTGCCCCCCACATGCCGCCCCACGGCCTGCCCCCCACCGCCCCGCCCCACGCCCCGCACACACACCCCGGCCCTGCACCATGGTGCGGCTGTACAGGATCTGCGGGGAGAGGGGTGAGAGCCGGCCCGCGCCGCCCCACGGCCTGCCCCCCACCGCCCCGCCCCACACCCCGGCCCCTGCACCATGGTGCGGTTGTACAGGATCTGCGGGGAGAGGGGTGAGAGCCGGCCCGCGCCGCCCCACGGCCTGCCCCCCACCGCCCCGCGCCGCCCCATGGCCTGCCCCCCACACCTCCTCCAGCCCCTGCACCATGGTGCGGTTGTACAGGATCTGTGGGGAGAGGGGTGAGAGCCGGCCCGCGCCACCCCACGGCCTGCCCCCCACGCGCCGCCCCACAGCCTGCCCCCCACCCCATACACACACCCCGGCCCCTGCACCATGGTGCAGCTGTACAGGATCTGCGGGGAGAGGGGTGAGAGCCGGCCCCGCGCCGCCCCACGGCCTGCCCCCCATGCGCTGCCCCCCACGGCCTGCCCCTCACCTGCACCGGGGGGTCGGCGTGCTGGATGTTGTCCTGCAGGTGGGACATGAGCATGAGATCGCGGGCCTGGAACCAGCGGCTATGCAGGGCGTGGTGGTAGATGTGGCACAGGATGGCGCAGGTGCGGATCCGGTCCGTGCGGTCCTTGGCGTAGATGTACTTGCAGAGCCGGTCCATGAGCACCGCGCTGTCCTCCCCCTCGTTCTCCGCCTGGTCCTGCTCCGACTGGGGGGAGATGGGGTGAGACAGGGACCCCAGAGCCCCCCTGATCCCAGAGTACCCCCCCAACCCCCTTGTTCTCCGCCTGGTCCTGCTCCGACTGCGGGGCCCCCTCGACTGCCCCCAGAGCGACTGCCCTGCCCCCAGAGCCCCCCCGACTGCCCCACCCCCAGACTGCCAGGGCCGGCCCCGAGCACCCCTCTCCAACTGTGGGGCCGTGGGGCGAGACGGAGCGCCCCCCTCCAACCACCAAGGGCCCCAGAGCGCCCCACCCCACTCCGACCACTGCACCCCGGCCCAGAGCGCCCGCAGAGCACCCTGCTCTGACCACTGAGGGTCGGCCCCGAGCGCCCCACTCCAACTGCAGGGCAATGGAGTGAGACCGGCCGGCCTGGAGGCCCCCCCCAAGCATTGTCCTCCGACAGCGGGCAGACAGAGGTGAGCCAGGGCCCCAGAGCCTCCCCATGCCCCACAATGGCCCCCAAAGCACCTACCCCACTGCGGGGGCCTGGCAGGGCCCCACAGGAGAAAAGAGAAGATCAGTGTCAGGGGGCTGGAGGTGGAGGTCGGTACCTTGGAGTCTCCGTGGGGCCCTGCTGGGGGGGGGGGGGGGGCTGGGGGCTGCAGACAGGGGGGTTGGGGGGTCAGTACCTTGGAGTCGCCGGCGGGGCCCTGCTCCCGCTGATGCGCCTTGTAGTCGAACTTGTAGTAGGTGTGCAGCACCCGGCGCAGGTACCCGCGGCAGATCTCCTCCGTCGTGCCCTTCTCCTGCAGGTAGCTCTGCACCCGCCCGATGATCCCGCACACCCGCCCCTCGTCCTTCAGGTGATCCACGTACTCTGGGGAGGGCAGGGGGGGGTCACACCCCGTCCTCGGCCCCCCGGCACCCAGCCCCCCCAATCCCCGGCTCCCCAGCCCCCGCAAATCCCGCACACCCGCCCCTCGTCCTTCAGGTGATCCACGTACTCTGGGGGGGCAGGGGGGTCACACCCCGTCCTCGGCCCCCCTGCACCCAGCCCCCCCAATCCCCGGCTCCCCAGCCCCCGCAAATCCCGCACACCCGCCCCTCGTCCTTCAGGTGATCCACGTACTCTGGGGGGGCAGGGGAGTCACACCCCGTCCTCGGCTCCCCCGCACCCAGCCCCCCCAATCCCCGGCTCCCCAGCCCCCCCAATCCTGCACACCCAGCCCTTGTCCTTCAGGTGCTCCATGTACTCTGGTGGGGCAGGGGGGTCACAACCCGTCCCCAGCCCCCCAATATCCCACACACCCGCCCCTCGTCCTTTGGGTGTTCCACACATGCTGGGGGGCAGGAGTTTCCCCACGTTTCCCCCCCCAAAGGGTTACCTTCCTTAGGCCTGAGTCCCCCGCCCCCCTCACTCACCCTGGGAGTGCGGGTCCGTGTTCTGCATGATCTTGGTGAACTCCTCATCCATGCGCTCCACCAGCGTCAGGATGCAGCCGCGCACCCGCAGGGGCTGGGGGGAGGGGAGAGGAGTCACCCCCTGGATCCAGGCCCCTGCCCCCAAGCCCGCCCAAAACTGCTCACGCCAGTGCTCAGCCCCCCATTTCGTACCCACCCCCAGGGACTCACTCCCACCCCCCTTCTCTGGCCGCACCCAGTGGCGGTAGTTCCGCTGGCTCCGTCCCCAGCATTAGCCACCCCAACGGTACGGGGTGAACCGCCCCGCGAGCGCGACCCCAGCCCCTCTCCCACCCCCCGGGCGCTGAGCGTGGCCCCGGTACCTGCTCGAAGTTGGACAGGTTCTCCGACTCCTCCAGGATGTTCTCCCCGATGAAGATGTTGGGGTTGGCGAAGAGCATGTCCAGCAGCTCGTCGATGCTCTCCAGGCACTTCTTCCACATCTCCGGCTGCGGCACAGCGGGGTCAGGGGGCGGGCAGCAGGGGGCCAGAGGCCCCGCCCCCTCACCTTCCCGGAGGTGGCCGGGTTGGGGCCCCGCCCCCTCACCTTCCCGGAGGTGGCCGGGTTGGGGCCCCGCCCCCTCACCTTCCCGGAGGTGGCCGGGTTGGGGCCCCGCCCCCTCACCTTCCCGGAGGTGGCCGGGTTGAGGTGACCCAGCCCCAGGCCCTGCCCCAGCCCCCTCACCTCCATGTAGGTGGCCAGGTTGAGGTCCCGCCCCCAGCCCCAGGCCCCACCCCCCTCACCTTCATGTAGGTGGCCAGGTTGGGGTTGTAGTCGTAGAGGGAGGCGACGATGTTGAACTTGATCTTGAGGTCCATGGCGATGCCCAGGTTGTTCTCGGCCGCGATGGTCACCAGCAGCTGCAGCAGCTCGATCTGGGCCGCCCTGCACGGCGGGGAGACCCGTCAGCCGCCCCAGGGCATGCTGGGAACCAGCCGCCTCCCCGGAGCCCACCCCCGTCAGCCGCCCCGGGGCATGCTGGGAACCAGCCGCCTCCCCGGAGCCCGCCCCCGTCAGCCGCCTCCCCGGAGCCCGCCCCCGTCAGCCGCCCCGGGGCACGCTGGGAACCAGCCGCCTCCCCGGAGCCCACCCCCGTCAGCCGCCCCGGGGCATGCTGGGAACCAGCCACCTCCCGGAGCCCACCCTCATCAGCCACCCCGGGGCATGCTGGGAACCAACCGCCTCCCCACAGCCCGCCCCGTCAGCCGCCCCAGGGCATGCTGGGAACCAGCCGCCTCCCCGGAGCCCACCCCCGTCAGCCGCCCCGGGGCATGCTGGGAACCAGCCGCCTCCCCGGAGCCCACCCCCGTCAGCCGCCCCAGGGCATGCTGGGAACCAGCCGCCTCCCCAGAGCCCGCCCCCATCAGCCGCCTCCCCAGAGCCCGCCCCCATCAGCCGCCCCAGGGCACGCTGGGAACCAGCCGCCTCCCCGGAGCCCGCCCTCGTCAGCCGCCCCGGGGCATGCTGGGAACCAGCCGCCTCCCCGGAGCCCACCCCCGTCAGCCGCCCCGGGGCACGCTGGGAACCAGCCGCCTCCCCGGAGCCCGCCCTCGTCAGCCGCCCCGGGGCACGCTGGGAACCAGCCGCCTCCCCGGAGCCCGCCCCCGTCAGCCGCCCCGGGGCATGCTGGGAACCAGCCGCCTCCCCGGAGCCCACCCCCGTCAGCCGCCCCGGGGCATGCTGGGAACCAGCCACCTCCCCAGAGCCCGCCCCCGTCAGCCGCCCCGGGGCATGCTGGGAACCAGCCACCTCCCCACAGCCCGCCCCGTCAGCTGCCCCGGGGCATGCTGGGAACCAGCCACCTCCCCAGAGCCCGCCCCCATCAGCCGCCTCCCCGGAGCCCGCCCCCGTCAGCCGCCCCAGGGCACGCTGGGAACCAGCCGCCTCTCCGGAGCCCACCCCCGTCAGCCGCCCCGGGGCATGCTGGGAACCAGCCACCTCCCCAGAGCCCGCCCCCATCAGCCGCCTCCCCGGAGCCCGCCCCCGTCAGCCGCCCCAGGGCACGCTGGGAACCAGCCGCCTCCCCGGAGCCCGCCCCCATCAGCCGCCTCCCCGGAGCCCGCCCCCATCAGCCGCCCCAGGGCATGCTGGGAACCAGCCACCTCCCCAGAGCCCGCCCCCGTCAGCCGCCTCCCCGGAGCCCGTCCTCGTCAGCCGCCCCGGGGCATGCTGGGAGAAGGGCCCTGCCCAGCTCCTGCTGCCCCACCCCCCTAGGCACAGGAGGGGGGGACCCGCTGCCCCGCCCCAGGGCATGCTGGGAGAAGCCCCGCTCACCGGTCCGTGCCCTTCTTCCCGCGGGCCTGCAGGATCTCGTTCAGCTTCTTCACCACCACGGCGTGGTTGATCTCGGTGCCCTTGGCGAACATCTTGGGCTTCTCCTGGTGGGGACAGAGAGTGGGTCAGGCCTGGGCTTCAGCCCCCCTGCCCCACGGGGGGGATCTTCCCCGGCCCGGCCCCCCTGCCCCACAGGGGATCTTCCCCAGCCCGGCCCAGCCCCCTGCCCCACAGGGGATCTTCCCTGGCCTGACCCCCAGGGTTCCCCCGCCCGGGTCTCACCTTGACCAGGGGCGCCCCCCCTTTGACCTTCTCCCACTCGCCGCCCTCGTCCTCCTCGTCCTCGTACTTCTTGGCCTTGCGGTCGTGCTTCTTCTTGGCCTTCTCATCCCGCTTCTTCTCCGTCGACTTCTTGTCCTCGTCCCTGGGGGCAGGGAGTGGGGGATGGGACCCCGAACCGCCAGCGCCGATGCCCCCCGGCAGCCACCCTCAGGGACCAGGGCCACCGGCACTGGACATGGGACCCAAGCGTCCGGGACAGTTCCCCTACACCCCCAGCCCCCGGGAAGGGGACCCAAGCGTCCGGGACAGCTTCCCTACACCCCCAGCCCCCGGGAAGGGGACCCAAGCGTCCGGGACAGCTTCCCTACACCCCCAGCCCCCGGGAAGGGGACCCAGGCATCCGGGACGGCTCCCCCAGGGTCCATGAAAGGGAATGGGACCCAGGCATCCGGGACAGCTCCCCCACAGGGCCCTACAGCCACCAAGGAAGTGGGGGAAGAGTCCAGGCTGAGATTCGCTAGGCCCCGCCCCTCACTTCTTGAGGAATTTGGAGGCCAGTGAGGTGTATTTGCCGTCGTCCTCGTCAGACTCGGAGTCTGTGTCGGAGTCGGATGAGCCCCAGTCCTCGTCGTCGGAGTCAGAGTCCTCCTCCTCCTCTTCCTCCTGGGGGAGACAGAGCATGCTGGGAAACGCCCCCCCCGGCCTGGCGCCCGCAGCGGAGCATGCTGGGAAACGTGCCCACCCTCCCCCCGGCCTGGCGCCCGCCGTGGAGCATGCTGGGAAACGCCCCCCGGCCTGGCGCGCAGCTGAGACGCAGAGCGCACGGGCGAGCAATGGGAGCTCTCCAGTGGCCGCAGACCGACATAGGTTGGACCAACACCGTTTTGTAGCACACGCAACTCCTGGGGGAATTCTGCGCTACTGCGCGGGTACATAATTAATGAACTGCGCATATTTTTAATTTTTTGGGCAGAAAAAAAGCTTCCATCAAAAGGTTGCTGCAGTTCCACCTTTTCCCCACCAGAGGGCGCTGTGGCGATAGAACACAGCAGCAGCTCCCGGACAGCGAGGGAAGAGAAAGAGCTGCCAGGAAACAGGCTATGGGGGGGGGTCAGACAGCGTGGGTGCTGGGGGGGGGTCAGACGGGCTCATAGGGGCTATGGGGGGGCAGACAGCGCAGGGTGCTGGGGGGGGTCAGACGGGCTCATAGGGGCTATGGGGGGGGCAGACTGGGGCAGGGGCGGAATGGGAGTGGAGGCGCAGGGCCACTGGGGGGAGGGAAGTGCACAGACACACGGTGATGGGGGAAGGGGTGTAGAGACACATAGGGGCAGGGTGGTGGCTGGGTGGGGGCACACACACACATGGGGGCAGGGGGTACAGGGACACATAGGGGCAGGGTGGTGGCTGGGTGGGGGCACACACACACATGGGGGCAGGGGGTACAGGGACACATAGGGGCTGGGTGGTGGCTGAGTGGGGGCACACACACACATGGAGCTGGGGGAGCAGGTACAGGGACACATAGGAACAGGGGTGGCTGAGTGGGGGCACACAGACACATGGGGGAGGGAGTACAGGACCACACAAGTGACAGGGGAAGGGGGTGCAGAACCACATGGGGATGGGGGAGTGTGTGTCTGAGTGGGGGTGGAGGGAAACATGTGGACAGGGGGTGCAAGGACACATGGGGGTGGCGGGGACAGGGGCAGACGTGCCTGACTGAATGGGAGAGGCTAGGGGTCAGCCAGGGTCTGCATGGGGGAAGCTCCCTAACAATCCCCCCCCCCCCCCAAAAAACCTGACTTTTCGCACCCACACCCAACAACCCTCCAAGTTCACACCCAGGCTCCTTCCCTCTCCCTCAGCTCCTCCGTTACCCCTGACTCCCCCCAGTCTTTGCCCTGCTTCTGAGGGGGCGGGAAATCCGGTTCCGTACGGTAGTTTACATGAATTATTACGGGGTTAATATGCCCAGTAAGGAATCTACTCGTCAAAAGAGATTTTCTGAATCGTTCCCGTCGTATCGTTACTGACGTACCTGCCGACAGGTGGCGTGAAATAAATTGCCAAAATAATTGAAACGGACGAGATTAGATTGTGTTATTTTGACAAATAAAATAGGCAGAATTTTTAAATATTGTGCGCAGAATTTTTAATTTTTAGGCGCCGAATTCCGCCCAGAGTAACACACGCGGCCTGAATGAACCTTAATCCAGCGGCCCCCCACTACCGCCCCCCCCCCAGGGCATGCTGGGAACTGCCACACATGGGCAATGCCACCCCCCCCACGCACGCCAGGGAGCGCCCTCACCTCCATCTTCTTGAGGAACTTGCTGCGTGACTCGCCCGAGGGCTCCTTCTTCTTCAGGAAGGCGGCCGCACTCATGCCCTCGCCATCATCATCGTCCTCCGAGGAAGAGGAGCCTGGGGGGGGAGGAAGGGGACGGGGTGGGGGGAGATCAGTGCTGGAACACAGCCAACCCCGCCCCCCGCCCCCATGGCGCCAGCCTCACCTTCCGAGTCGTCGCTCTTCCTCTCCTCGTCCTCGTCCGCCGACTGCTCGGGGTTCTGGGGGGACAAGTGGGGTGAGACCCTGCGGGGCAGCCCCAGCCCCTCCCTCCAGCCCCCCCCCAGCCCCTGCCCCCCCCCGGCACCTGTCTGTAGCTGCTGATCTGGCTCTCGTAGTCCCGGTTGTACTTGCGGATCTTCTGCCGCAGGGTGCTCAGGGCCTTGGCGTTGTTCTTGTTCATCTTCTTCTTGCCCTCCTTGTCCTCCCACAGCTGGGGGGAGACGGAGCTCAGCGGGGGGAACCCGGCCCGACGCCCCTGCAGCCCCCCCCGGCTCCCAGCCTTGCCCCATAGCTCCTGCCACCGCCCCCCGCCCCCACTCTGCCACAGCCTCCGGCTCCAGTCCTGCCACTGAGCATGCTGGGAAACAGCCTGGTGTGCTCTGCCAGGGGCCCCCGTCTCTCCTAAGTACCATGGGACCCCCCCACACACCCCACTCTGGGAGCTCAGCCCCCACGCTGCCAGGCTGGCACCCCCCAGGCAGTGGGCGGGCGCCCCACCTCGTTGAGGTCGCCCCCCCAGGCAGCAGCAGCCCCCCCCATGGCGAGCAGGCCAGGACAAGCCCCCGGGCGGCGGCCCCCCCACACGCCCACCTCGTTGAGGTACTGCTCCAGGTCGGCCAGGATGCGCACGTAGAAGCGGGGGACGCCCTCCTTGTCCACGATGCTCTTGGCCTTGCCGTAGGCCTTGCCCAGCAGCTCGAACTCCTCCAGGCACTTGGTCACGTCCCGGATCTTCATGGCGTTGCGGATCGTCTTGATCAGGTTGGTGAGCTCCTCGAACCTGCGCCCGCAGCGGGTCAGCAAGGGGTCCAGCCCCCCGCCCCGGCTCCATGCCCACCCCCTGGGTCAGCGCGGGGTCCGGCCTGGACCCCCTGCGGCCCCACGCCCATCCCCACCCTCTGGGTGAGCGCGGGGTCCGGCCACCCCATCCCCACCTCCACGGTCAGCTCCGGGTCCAACCTGGCCCCCTCCCCAGCCCCACCCCCTGGGTGAGCGCGGGGTCCGGCCCCCTCCCCGGCCCCATCCCCACCCCTGCCCAGCCAGTGGGGCTCAGCACAAGGTCAGGCCCCTCCCAGCACCCCACAGCTGCCCCAACAACAGGGGTCAGTGCAGGACAAGTCTCCTCATCTACCTAGCCCCACCCGGCCCCCAATGGGGCAGCTGCACCCCCAGCACCCCCCAGCTGGGCCCGGCTCCCCCCACTCACCGCTTGTCCTTGGCGCTGCGCACCACCCGCTTGGTGTCCTCCTCATCCTCACTCAGCACGATGGGCCTGGGGGGAGGGGGGCGCAGGGAGGTTACACGGGGGGGCCGCCGGCCAGGCCTCGATCCATGGGACCCCTTCCCCACGGACACCCCACTGACCCTCACCCCAGAGGCACCCCGAGCTCCCCCAGCCCCTCCCCCCCACGGGGAACCCTGAGCACCCCCGGTATCTGTCTCCCCCAGCCCCCCCCCAGGTTTCCCAAGCGTCCCCGGCCACTCCCTCCCCCGCGGTACCCCCCCAGCCCCTCCCCCTCACGGGGAACCCCGAGCACCTCTGGCGCCTGTACCCCCAGCCCCCCACCAGGTACCCCAAGCGTCCCTGGCCACTCCCTCCCCCCCGCAGTACCCCGCCAGGCCCCCCCCGGGTACCCCCCAGCCCCTCCCCCCGCCTGTCCCCGCCCAGCCCCCCGCCAGCGCCCCCCCCCGGGTACCCCAGCGCCCCCCCCCGCACTCACTTGCTGTAGTTGCCCCCGACGGGTTTGGGCACCAGCTCGTCCCCGGAGAGCGATGACTCCGACTCGCTGTCCGAGCCCGTGGTGAAGAACCGGGACATGGCGCCGGCTGGTCTGCGGGGGGGGGGGCGGGGGGTCAGGGGGTCAGGGGCGGGGGGGCACTGCCCCCCTGCGCTCCTCCCCCCACTGCCCCCCCCCGCTCCCCCCCGGACCCCTCCCCCCCACTGCCCCCCTGCGCCCCCGGGACCCCTCTCCCACTGCCCCCCTGCGCCCCGCTGTTCCTCGCACCCGTCCCGGACCGACCCCCCGCTGCGTCCCCCCCGGACCCCTCCCCCCTGAGGGCCCCCCCCGCAGACACCCCCAACTCCCCCACGAGCTCCCCGCGCCCCCCCCCCCGGACCGACCCCCCCCTCACCGCGCACGTTGCTGCTACTCGGGTCGGGCCTGCGCTAGCGAAGACAGGAAGGGGGAACAGCGCATGCGCGCCAGGAACCGGCTCTGTACCGCGGGGGATGCCGGGAGACGTGGTTCTACTGGGACCGCCCCCCAGGGCATGCCGGGAAATGGAGTCCGGGGGCGGGGGGGGGGAGCGGGGCGTGCTGGGAAATGGAGTCCCGGGGGCGGAGTAGGGGAGCGGGGCATGCTGGGAAATGGAGTCCCGGGGGCAGGGGCGGGGAGGGGAGCGAGGCATGCTGGGAAATGGAGTCCCGGGGGCGGGGGAGGGGAGCGGGGCATGCTGGGAAATGGAGTCCCGGGAGCGGGAGGGGAGCGGGGCATGCTGGGAAATGGAGTCCCGGGGGCGGGAGCGGGGAGCGAGGCATGCTGGGAAATGGAGTCCCGGGGGCGGGAGGGGAGCGGGGCATGCTGGGAAATGGAGTCCCGGGGGCGGGAGCGGGGAGCGGGGCATGCTGGGAAATGGAGTCCCGGGGGCGGGAGGGGAGCGGGGCATGCTGGGAAATGGAGTCCCGGGGGCGGGAGCGGGGAGCGGGGCATGCTGGGAAATGGAGTCCCGGGGGCGGGAGGGCAGCGGGGCATGCTGGGAAATGGAGTCCCGGGGACGGGAGCGGGGAGCGAGGCATGCTGGGAAATGGAGTCCCAGGGGGCGTCCCAGACCCCCAGGCTCAGTGGCAGACCCCCCCCCCCCGGCGCAGTGTCTGTCCATGGGCCGGACCCCCAGGGCTCTCGCTCTACCCCAGGGCCGGCCCCACGCCCTGGGCTCCAGCCTCCTGCTCCGCCTGGCAGGCAGCCCCCCCACGGGGACAGACACCCCCAGCCAGAGCCCCCCCAGCGCTGCTGCTCCCCCCTTGGGTCTCGCCCCCTTCGCTGGGCAGCCGGCGACACCCCAGCAGCCTTCCCCGGGGGCCTGAGCTGTGCCACAAGGCACAGCTTGGGGGAAACTGAGGCACACATGGGCCTCATAACCCTATTACCGAATGACGGGAAATGGAGTCCCGGGGAGCAGGGCAGGATGGGAAGGCCGTGGGGAGAGGGGGTGGATTGGAAAGGGAGGGGGAGGGGGCAGGATGGGAAGTGATGGGCTGGGCGGTGGCTTTTCCCCCGGGGGGTGTGTGTTAATCCCCTCCCCCAAATGCCGATATCTAGCAACACTCCCCTCCCGCCCCCATGGCCCGGGGGGGGAGAGCCAGGCAGGGGTGCAGGCAGGGACAGATGCATGGACAGACCCCCCCGACCCCCACATTCAGGGCTCATTGTCCCCCAGAGCGACTCGGGGCAGCTCCTGCCCGTGAACCCCTCAGCCCTGCTCCGGGTTAGCTCTGGTGTAGACAGGCCCCTGCGGAGGTCCCAGTCCCAACCCCCTTCCCGCCCCTGCCCAGCCCCTCCACGTGCCCCCTGGGGCATGATGGGAAATATGGCCTGGGGGTCACCCTCCACCCCAGCGATGGCAGTGACCAGGGGCTGCAGCAACAGGCAGGCCATCAAGGGGGCAGGGAGGCCCCAGTGTGGGATGACTCTGCCCCCAGCCCCACAACCCCCTCGCTGGGGGACCTGAGGACTCCTCCGAAGGCAAAAAGTGACACAGACACAGTGGTAACGCCCGGAGCCCGCTCGCCACGGGAACGGGCCCTTTATTGATGGGGGGCAGCTCCCCCCACATACACCAATGGACCCCATAGATCCCAGCCCCCCACACTCCCAGCCCCCCACATACCCACACCCCAGCCCCACAGATCCCCCACATACCCACACTCTAGTCCCATATACCCCACCTCCCCACATACCCACACTCTCAGCCCCCCCATTCACCAGCCCCACTCAGCCCTTCCTATCGTGCTCCCTCCCATATACCCCATATACCCCCTACGCCCTGACTCCAATGCCCCCAAGTCCAGCTCCATACCAGCCCCTGCACCCTCGGCACCTCCCAGCCCCCGAGGCAGAGACAGCACCGGGCCGGCTGGGGGCACACGTGGAGCCCAGCGGGGTGGGGCCCCCGGTGCCCAGGACGCGCGGGGCCGGCTCAGGGCAGGCGGCAGAAGTAGTCGTGGACCGGGAACGCAGCGGCTCCAGCCAGCGAGATGCCCAGCGTGTCGGCCACACAGCCCACGCCCATGGCGAACTCCCGCTCCTCCAGCGGGCTCTGCGGGGGGGGGGGGGCAGGATTAATGGCAGCGCAGCCCTGCCCCCTTTCCCCCCCACACACCCTGCTCCCTCTTCTGTACACACCCCTCCCCACACACCCCTCCCCATACCCTCCTTTGCCCCCTCTACCCTTCCCCGTCCCCGACACCTCCTGCTCCCTCTCCTGTATACCCTCCTTTTCCCCCCTCCCCACACCCCCCTCCCCATACCCTCCTTTTCCTGCCTCCCCACACCCTGCCCCCTTCCCGCATACACACCCTGCTCCCTCTCCCCTACACCCTCCTGCCCCCATCCCCACAGCCTGCCTCCCCATCCCATACCCTCCTTTTCCCTCTCCCCACAGCCTGCCTCCCCATCCCATACCCTCCTTTTCCCTCTCCCCACACCCTCCTTTCCCTGGCACACAGCCCTGCCCCCATGGTGCTATGCAGTACCCTTCCCCCCTGCCCCCCACGAACCCAGCCCCCGCCCCAGACCACTTTGTCTTGGAGCTCCCGTGTTACGTTAATACCCCCATCCTGTCTTCCATTGGGCTCTCAGCTGGCACCCCATTAAACTGCTGCCCCCGGGGTGCCCTGTGTCCTGGCACTCCCCAGTGCCCTCCCAGCCTGGTCCCCCCCGCCCTCTGGTGTCCCCCCAATACCTTCCTGCACTGGTGTCGTCCCCCCCCCGGGTGCTCTGTTACTTCCCTTCCCCCCCGGTGTTCTCCCCCCGCGTGCTCTGTTACTTCCCTTCCCCCCCGAGCCCCCCAGTGTCCCCCCCTGGGTGCTCTGTCACTTCCCTCCACCCCAATGTCCCCCCTGGGTGCTATTACTTCCCTTTCCCCCCAGCCCCCCGGTGTCCCCCCGGGCACACCTCCAGGCTGATGTTGTGGAAGGTGTTCACGTAGCCGGCTCCCCCCAGCAGCCCCTCGTACAGGATCAGGGCGAAGACCAGATAGATGCTAGGCAGGAACATAAAGTACACGGCGGGCAGGAGGAACACCATGTTCAGGCACTGCAAGGGGCAGGGAAGGGGGTTAGTGATCAGTGTGACACACCCGGCCCCATGCAAAAGGGCCAGGGGAAGGGGATTGGCGTGACACACCCGGCCCCATGGAAAAGGGCTGGGGGAAAGTGATTAGCGTGACACACCCGGCCCCATGGCCAAGGGCTGGGTAGGGTAACTGGATGTCCCAATTTTATAGGGACAGTCCCGATTTTGGGGGCTTTTTCTTATATAGGAAGGTATTACCCCCCACCCCGTCCCGATTTTTTACACTTGCTGTCTGGTCAGGGGAAGGATTTTTTACACTTGCTGTCTGGTCAGGGGAAGGGTATTAGTGTACACACAGAAGGGGGTGGGGGGACTCTGAAGCCCAGTGAAGTGGGGTTGCCCTCCTAGGGCACAGCAGGTGGCGCCGCACCCCAGAGGGGGATCTCGGGGTGGGAGACTGCAGGGAAGGGGCGGGGGGGGGGGAAGCAGCAGGGAGGGGGGCACCCCAGCGATGGAGCTAGTGACTGGGGAGGGGTGGGAGGTTGCAGGGAGCGGAAGGGAAGTGTGACACTACACCCCCTATTCATCATTATGATAGGACTATGATATCGTTAGAATGCCTCTTGTACAAGACGTATCATGGGAGGTGTCACTGGAACAGGTTTGCTGGGATTCTCTCGTTTGTGTATCTGAAGTGATGAATGTTGACTCTGTATCTCACATGGGCTCACTCTGGGTGACGCCCACAGCCAGCCCTGCAGGTACACCCGTGAAGCCAGACCATGCTGATGGCTCATCAACAAACACAATGGACCCGGGAAGAGTTTGGCCTCCCTGGGAACGTCTCAGCCAAGCTGGGAGGGGCTGGGAGTCCTTAGAGGACAGGATTAAAATTCAAAATGATCTGGACAAACTGGAGAAATGGCCTGAAGTTAATAGGATGAGATTCAATAAGGACAAATGCAAAGTGCTCCCCTTAGGCAGGACCAATCAGTTGCACACATACACAATGGGCAATGACTGCCGAGGAAGGAGTCCTGTGGAAAGGGATCTGGGGGTCATAATGGATCACAAGCTAAATATGAGTCAAGAGTGTAACACTGTTGCAACAAAAGCGAACATCATTCTGGGAGGTATTAGCAGGAGTGTTGTAAGCAAGACACGGGAGTAATTCTTCCGCTCTGCTCCGCGCTGACTAGGCCTCAACTGGAGTATTGTGTCCAGTTCTGGGCGCTGCATTTCAGGAAGGATGTGGACAAATTGGAGAGAGTCCAGAGAAGAGCAACAAAAATGCTTAAAGGTCTAAAAACATGAGCTATGAGGGAAGATTGAAAACACTGGGTGTGTTTAGTCTGGAGAAGAGAAGACTGAGAGGGGACATGAGAACAGTTTTCAAGCATGTAAAAGGTTGTTACAAGGAGGAGGGAGAACAATTGTTCTTGTTAACCTCTGAGGACAGGACAAGAAGCGAGGGGCTTAAATTGCAGCAAGGGAGGTCTAGGTTGGACATTAGGAAAAACTTCCTGTCAGGGTGGTTAAGCACTGGAATAAATTGCCCAGGGAGGTGGTGGAATCTCCATCATTGGGGATGTTTAAGAGCAGGTTGGACAAACCCCCGTCAGGGATGGGCCAGATAATACTTAGTCCTGCCACGAGTGAGGGGACTGGACTAGACACCTCGCTTAGTTTGTGTTTTGTTTATTGGCCGGGTAATCTGCTTTGATCGGTTTGCTACCACTTAGCATCACTTACAATCGTCTTTTGTAGTTAATAAACTTGTTTAATGTTTCTCTTTCCCAGCGTGGTTTGAGTGACAGGTCTGGACAAATCTTTGCGTCTCTTTCCCCCATCGAGGGGGAAGCGAATCCATTAATGGTACAGACCCCATGCGGTGCAGGACGGGCTAGTCTGGGGGTGGGGGGCAGGGCTGGGGAGCCGGGAAATCAGCCCCTTGTCCAGGAGTGGCTTAGGTGAAGCACTCAGTTGGGCACGTGGCGCCACTTGCTGTCGCATTGGGGGATAACAGAGGGGGGCTGGAGGTGGGCAGAGGTGGCTGGGGGAAGGCAGAGGGTGGCCGGGGGAGGGCAAAGGGGGGTTGGGGGGCAGGGCAGAGGGGGGCTGGAGGCGGGCAGAGAGGGGCTGGGGGAAGGCGGCCGGGGGAGGGCAGAGAGGGGTTGGGGGGCAGGGCAGCCAAACCTGCAGCAGGGCGAGGACCCAGATGTGGCGGATCCGGACGCAGTGCAGGGAGGACCGGGATACAAACACTCCGGCCTGGTAGAGCATCTGGTACCTGCACCAGGGAGTGCGGGGGGTCAGTATTGGGGGGCCCACGAGTCTCTCCCAGGGATCTTGGTGACCCCAATCCTCCCCACCCCATGGGACTCAACCCCAGCCCCCAGGAACCCTGCTCCGTGGGCAGGGGTGTCCAGGCCCTGGGAACTTGCGGCAGGACGGGAGGGTCCCTGGGGGGGGTCTCACCAGCGATATTGCTGAGCGTGTGTCAGAGCCGAGTCCCGGAAGTACAGCAGCTCAAACTGGGGGGAAACGGGGGGGGGTGGGGGGTTAGTGATACAGATATGACCCCCTCAACACACACCAGCAACACTCCCCTCTGCCCTGGCCCCTCCCCCCCAGTACCCCTCACCCGCCCAGGCACCTCGCTCTGCACCCCAAGCCCCCCATGCCAACACACAACTCCCCACAGCCCCCCACTGCCAGCTCCCCTTGTTCCACAGCCCCCCAGTGTCCTGTCCAGCACCCCCCAAAGCAACCCCGTGTGACACCCTGTACCCCATGGTCACCACTTTTATATGGTTATGATATATTTTGTACAAAGGATGCCTTGTAAGGTATATTTTGGAAACTCATAATCTGCTGAACATCATTGTCCAGCTGAAATGTGCATACCAACATTGTATGTGGTGCTGAGATCTTGCTTTAGGATTGTTACCCAGAACTACAGCGTATTTCAGTAATGCCCCCAGACAAAGGTGCACTGGCACAATAACTAGGTGTTAAAAGTCCATCACTGCTGGGATGACATGGGATTTTTCAGTGTATTTTGTGTGCCTCAGTTTCCCCCAATGTGCTGCATTATTAAGGGGGCGGGAGGGTGTTTTTTTGGCAGAAGAATCCAGAGATCCAGGTGGGGCCTGGGCCCAGACAATGGGCAGGCGATTTGCGGGAAGCCAGCTAGTTTGAGCAGCTGGAGAACACAGAGAGTGTGGAGGAGACCAGACTGAGGCGGGCCTGGGGGCGGGGGCTGCTGGAGAGACGCATCTGGACTGGGGAGAAGGGGGGGGGCTCTGCAGGTGGCACTCAGACGGGCTTTGATGTGACCTGTCCGTTCGTCCAGGCACCCCCCTGCAGTTCCCCCCCGGCTGAGAGGCACGGCACTCTCCAGAGGTCGGGGGGGGCACACGTCTCCCGCCGGCGTTGGAGCCGAGGGGACTCGCTGCAGGAGGCAGTGGTGCTGAAGGCTCCAAGGTGCAGGGAAAGCCCAGGGGTTACCCCAGCGAGGGGTGGACACTGAGGGGTCCCCCCAGGGTCCGGTACAGAACCTCAGAGAACAGCGGCCACAGACCCCCCAGGGCAGAGACCCCTCCAGCACCGGGTCAGAGCGTCGGGGGGACGGACACGCCCACCTGGGCGACTGACCGGAGCCAGCGCCGGGTGCTGGGGCCGCCCGTAGCGACGCACGGCTTGGGGGCCAGGGAGCGGCGCAGGCCCCCCCACTCACCAGGCCCTGGTTGATGAAATACTCGGCGAAGTAGACGAGCGCCAGGGGCAGCAGGTATTTCAGGAGACCCTGCGGGGAGAGGGGGGGAGAGGTGCACAAGCAGCCAGACGGGCGCGCTGCAGGGGGAGCCCCCCCCCCCCCTCCCCGGACGCCTGGGTCCCTCTCCCCGCCCCGGTCTCTGGCAGAGCTGTAATGGGAGCCCCCCACCCCCCACACGCCTGGGTCCCTCTCCCCGCCCCGGTCTCTGGCAGAGCTGTAATGGGAGCCCCCCACCCCCACATGCCTGGGTCTCTCTCCCCAGCTCCAGTCTCTGGGACAGCTGTGGGGAGCCCTCCCTGGACGCCTGGGTCCCATTCCCCACCCCAGTCTCTGGGAGAGCTGCGGGGAGCCCCCCCCGCACGCCTGGGTCCCTCTCCCCACCCCGGTCTCTGGGAGAGCTGCAGAGGGATCCCCCTCCCCGGACACCTGGGTGGGTCCCATTCCCCGCCCCAGTCTCGGTTCTCCCAGTTCCACACACCCCCCTCCGCTGGGCTACTGGAGAGAGACCAAGAGCCAGGATGCCTGGGTTCCGGCCCTGCCCCCGCGCCCCTCCCCCCCATCCTACCTTCACAATACGCCCCTTGGCCTGCAGCGTCAGCTCTGCGCCCCCACCACCTGGGGGGGTACAGATGTCAGCTGGGCCCCATGGCCCCCGCCACCAGCCCCCCAGCCCCCACCCAGGGGGGACGCTCCACAAAGCCAGCCCCCCCCACTGCTCCCCACACAGTTCAACCCCCCCCAGCCCCCTGTGCCCCCCAACACAATCCCCCTCAGCTCCCCATCCTCCTCCCTCCCAGCCCCCACCCACACACTGATCCCTGTCCCCCTTACCCTGCTTTGCCGGGGGCCCCCCCATGAGGGGCTGGCGGGCGGTGGGCAGGGGGTCGTGCAGGACAGCGGAGTCACTCCAGCGCCACTGCGGCACCGCAGGGGGGGGCACCAGCAGGAAATAATAGCTGGGGGCAAACAAAGGGGGGTAAGAAACCGGGGGGGGGGTGTCTCCCAAAAGGCCTCCCACAGCCCCTCCCCCCACACCCCCCCTCGCTGGTCCCCCCACAGCCCCTCCCTGGCCTCCCACGGCCCCTCCCCCCTCGCTGCCCCCCCCCCACAGCCCCCTCCCCCCGGCCTCCCACGGCCCCTCCCCCCTCGCTGCCCCCCCCGGCCTCCCACGGCCCCCCCCTCCCCCTCTCGCTGCCCCCCCCACGGCCCCTCCCCGGCCTCCCACGGCCCCCTCACCTGAGCAGCATGGCCAGGGGCAGGCTGAGCATGGCCAGCAGGGTGTGACGGGGCTGAGGCCGGCCTGCGTCAGCCCCAGGTACGACAGCGCCCCCAGCAGGCCGGCGCCCCCGTGCCCGACGACCAGCATGACACCACCTCGCTGGGGGAGAAACGCGGGGTGAGATCCCACCCCCTTGCCGCCCCCCCAGCCCCTCCCCCCACACCCAGCGCCGCCCCCCCCCCCCGGCTCCCCGCGCCCAGTACCTGGGGTAGAAAGCCGTGAGCGCCAGGAAGCTGATCTCCCCCAGCCCCGACGAGACGCTGGCCAGGACCACCCCTGGGGGGACACACAGCACTTACCCACAATGCACCTGTCCTCCCCCCGCCGGCACGGCACTTACCCACAATGCACCTGTCCCCCCCCGCACAGCACTTACCTGTCTGTACCCCCACACAGCGCTTACCAACAATGCACCTGTCCCCCCCCCAGCTCGTACCCACAATGCACCTGTCCTTCCCCCCCCACACAGCGCTTACCCACAATGCACCTGTCCTTCCCCCCACACGCAGCGCTTACCCACAATGCACCTGTCCTCCCCCCCCACACAGCGCTTACCCACAATGCACCTGTCCTTCCCCCCACACGCAGCGCTCACCCACAATGCACCTGTCCTCCCCCCCACACAGCGCTTACCCACAATGCACCTGTCCTCCCCCCCCACACAGCGCTTACCCACAATGCACCTGTCCTCCCCCCCCCCCCGCACGGCGCTTACCCACAATGCACCTGTCCTTCCCCCCCCCGCACGGCACTTACCCACAATGCACCTGTCCTCCCCCCCCCGGCACGGCGCTTACCCACAATGCACCTGTCCTCCCCCCCCGCACGGCGCTTACCCCCGATGCTCATGGCCACGGTGGTGGAGAAGGCGACCATCAGGAAACTGCCCCAGGCACAAAGGATGCAGAGTGCCACCCGCGGGCTGGGGGAGAGACGGGGTCAGCACGGGTTCCCCACAGCCCCTCATGGCCACCCCAACCCCCCACGGTCTCCCACAGCCCCCTACGGCGGCCACCCCCAGCCTGGGAGAAGAGACGGGGTCAGCACGGGTCCCCCACAGTCCCCCACGGCCACCCCTGGCCCCCTACGGCCACCCCAACCCCCCCACGGTCTCCCACAGCCCCCTACGGCCACCCCCGGCCCGGGGGAGAGATGAGGTCAGCACGGGTCCACCACAGCCCCCACCCAGCCCCCTATGGCCATCCCAACCCACCACGGTCTCCCACAGCCCCCTATGGCCACCCCGACCCAGGGGAGAGACGGAGTCAGCATGGTCACCCACAGCCCCCCCCAGCTACCCATGGGCTGGAGGGAGAGAGATGGGGTCAGCATGGCTCCCCCACAGACCGCCCGGCCCCCATGGCCCCCCACAGCCACCCGCGGGGAGAGACAGGGTCAGCACGGGTCCCCCACAGCCCCCCCACGGACTGGGGGGGCGACAGGAGGGTCCATGTGACGAACCAGCCCCCCCGCCCCGCCCCCCACTCACCCATAGGGCACGCGGTGGATGTAGAAGGGGGCACTGAATTTGATGAGCAGGGTGGGCAGGATGTCAGCCAAGAGCACAGCCTGTGGGGGGGACACAATTAAGCGGGGGGGTTAGAAAACAAGGCCAGCCCCACCCCCCTCCCCAGGCCCCACCCCGCAGCACTTACCCCGGTGGAGATGGGGGTTGCAGTCGTAGCGGGAGGTGTTGGACGCGTTCCCGCCGGGGCGTGTCACCGGGGGAGTCTGGGGGCAGGAGACACCGTTACTGGGGCAGACGCTGCAGATCCCTCCCCCCGGCGCACGCGGACTCCCCCACCCTGGGGGAGGAGGGAGATCCCCAGGGGTCGGCCCCACAGACGGGTTCCTCCAAGGGACTGTTCCAAAGCGGGTCCGTGACAGACTCTCCTCAACCCCCACCCAGCCCCCCTGCAGCCCCCCAGGCTGTCCCCACTGCTGGGCTCACGGATCCGCTCACCAGCGCTCGTAGGAGCCTTGCGGGCGGCCCTGGTGCCCTGCCCCCCAGGGACGGTGCTGGGCCAGGGGGTGTCTCTGTGCTAACTACCCCCCCCCGCGCACCCCCCCGCCCCGCCGCCAGCGTGGACCCACCTGGGTGGTCCCGTTGGTGTCCAGCGCCCCCCTGCTGGCTCAGGATGTCATGGGCCGCGCTCAGCATCACCACGTAGGCAAAGTTATTGCAGAGGCCGAGCACCCTGCAGGGACGGGGGGGGGGGGGGGGTTAGAAACAGGCCAGAGGCCCCCCCATCTGCCTGGCCCCCGGGTAGCGTGGAGGGGATGAGGGAGACCCGGGCGGGCCAGGGGGCGGTGGTGTGGAGAGGGCGTGAGATGCGGAGTGTGCTCATGCCCAGGCGGCGAGTGTGCGAGCGTGTCCTGGGGGGGGGCGAGTGCACCTCGCAGCGAGTGTGCAACACACGGCGGCGGGGATCGACGGCCACTGGAGCAAGCGCGGCCATGGGCATCCGGCGTGAGAGGCAGGGCGGTGGGGAAAGGCCCCAGGAATGTGCGTGCGAGGGTCCCCGTGCAAAGCCACTCACCAGAAACCGGCTAAGTTCCTCCAGCAGGTGGCGCGGGCGGGAGGTGGTGCTGGTGGCTCCTCATCTGCAGGGGGAGAGGGCGAGCGTCAAGGGGGCAGACCCGGGGCTCGGGGAGGTGACGAAGTGCAGTTTTCCCCTTGTTTTGTTGTAAGTGAGCCTTAATGTTCTGCGTGAAGACTGTGTGTGCCTCAGTTTCCCCTCTGTTACACTCAAGGATCTCGGGGGTGGGGCAAGGGTGTTGGTGGGCAGGGACCCAGGCAGGTGTGACTGGGGCAGGCTGCCCGATGCCGACACACACTCTAGCCTGGCAGGGAAGGTGCGGGTGAGGCCAGGTGACCCATTGGCCCAGGACACAGACAAAGGAGGGGGGTCGGCAGGGCAGAGGAGTCAGTGTCGCAGGCTGGGCTGGGGGGAGTCCAGGGCACCCGGCTCCGGGTCCCCCTCAAGATGGGCTTGGCTGGAAGTCCCGGATGTCTGTGCTAACGAGCCCTGTCCTACGCTAGCTAATGACCCGGCTGGGTCACACGCCGGCTGGGAGCCCCGGCTGGCTGCGGAGTGGGGGGCCCCAGGGGTCCGGCCAGGGGACTCGCTGCGGGGGGCTCACAGGGTGAACGGGGGCTGGACGCTCCGAGGTCGGACCCAGGAGACCCCTTGCCCTGGACAGCGAGTCCTGCGGGGAGTCGCGCTGCCCCCGAGTCCTGGCTGGCTTTGTACAGACCAGTCCCAGAGTGCCAGGCCCGGGCTCCCAGGAGGGAGCAGACCCAGGGTTTGAAAGGGAACAGGGGAGCAGACCCGGGGTTCGGGGGGGTTCGGGGGGGCAGACCCGGGGTTCGGGGGGGGCTCGCGGGGGGGGCAGACCCGGGGTTCGGGGGGGGCTCGCGGGGGGGGGCAGACCCGGGGTTCGGGGGGGGCTCGCGGGGGGGGGGCAGACCCGGGGTTCGGGGGGGGCTCGCGGGGGGGGGCAGACCCGGGGTTCGGGGGGACTCGCGGGGGGGGGCAGACCCGGGGTTCGGGGGGCGGGGGGGGCTCGCGGGGGGGGCAGACCCGGTGTTTGGGGGGCTCGCGGGGGGGCAGACCCGGGGTTCGGGGGGGGGCTCGCGGGGGGGACACTCACCCTCCGAGTCAGACAGGCGCTGCCAACCCTGCGGCTCCATGGCGGCGGCGGGGGGGTCACGGCTCGGACATGGGGGGCCCGTCCTGCGGTGGGGGGGACTTGCCTGAACACCAGGGATGTGGGGTGAGCCGGGGGGCGACTCCTTCCCCCCAAGTCCGCCCCGCCCCCGTCCGAGGACCCGGGACCCGCAGCCAGAACCGACCAGCTGCGCCGCCTGGAGCCGGGTCACGTGACCCCAGGGCAGTCATGTGACCGCACTTCCCGTTTCCCCGGTGTCACACTCCAACCCGCCCCCTCCCCTCGCCCCGGCTCCAAGGGGTGGGGGAGCCCCGAGCCTGCGGGAGGGGCGGGGGGAAGCTGGGGTTTGCCAGGAGTCAAGATGGCCGCCGTGTGACTTCGCCCAGACCTGAACGGCTGAGATTGCCAGGACCCATCATGGCGGCCGCCAGCGTCACCCCCCTGCATGTGAACGGCCGGGATTGCCAGGACCCATCATGGCGGCCGCTAGCGTCACCCCCCTGCATGTGAACGGCCGGGATTGCCAGGACCCATCATGGCGGCCGCTAGCGTCACCCCCCCTGCATGTGAACGGCCGGGATTGCCAGGACCCATCATGGCGGCCGCCAGCGTCACCCCCTGCATGTGAACGGCCGGGATTGCCAGGACCCATCATGGCGGCCGCCAGCGTCACCCCCTGCATGTGAACGGCCGGGATTGCCAGGACCCATCATGGCGGCCGCCAGCGTCACCCCCCTGCATGTGAACGGCCTTTACCAGTAACAGCAGTGACTCCTCTCCCCCCCCCCCCACAATGCTTGCAGTTGCCATGACTACCGTACAGCCCAGTAGTGGGGGGACGGGGGCAGGCTGTACAGCCCAGTACGGACCAGGCAGCCCTAGAGGGACCCGTCACAGCAACAGGGCCCCAGGGTGCCCAGTACAAAGCAGCCCGGCCCAGTTGGAACCAGTATAAACCAGTCGGGCCCAGCCAAGCCCAGTAGCTCCGCTGCCCCAGGGGCCCAGCAAGCGCCGACCTGGCCCCACAGGGCCCAGCCGGGGCAGAGCCTGGGGGGGAGGCCCTGAGCTGCAGTGTTGGGCTAAGGGGAGGGGACGCTGGGTTGGGGGGACTGGGGGGAGGGGATGCTGGGTTGTGGGGACTCGGGGGGGGGAGACGCTGGGTTGGGGGGACTGGGGGGAGGGGACGCAGGGTTGTGGGGACTCGGGGGGGGAGACACTGGGTTGGGGGTACTGGGGGGAGGGAACGCAGGGTTGGGGAGACTGGGGGGGAGATGCTGGGTTGGGGGGACTGGGGGGAGGGGACGCAGGGTTGTGGGGACTCGGGGGGGGAGACACTGGGTTGGGGGTACTGGGGGGAGGGAACGCAGGGTTGGGGAGACTGGGGGGGAGACGCTGGGTTGGGGGGACTGGGGGGAGGGGATGCAGGGTTGTGGGGACTCGGGGGGGGGAGACGCTGGGTTGGGGTACTGGCGGGAGGGAACGCAGGGTTGGGGAGACTGGGGGGGAGACGCTGGGTTGGGGGAACTGGGGGGGGGAGGGGACGCGGGATTGGGGGGAGGGAACACAGGGTTGGGGGAACTGGGGGGGAGACGCTGGGTTTGGGAGCCTGGGGGGGAGGGGACGCCGGGTTGGAGGGGGAGGGGGGCTCTTGTTTTTCATCTTGTCCCTTGTCCTGGCCACAAACCCACAGTTTCCTCTAGCTGTGTCCTGCCCCCAGCTCTTGCAACAGGGCCTGAGTCACTGCAGGGGGGCAGGGTGCCGGGGGGTGCAGGTAGCCCAGGGTCGTGCAGAGATCCGGGAGGTTCGGGGGGTGCAGGGAGCCGGTAGTGTGGGGTGCACAAGGGATTTGGGGTGCACAGAGAGCCGGGAGACCAGGGACGCAGGGGGCCGGGGGAGGCGGGGTGTGCGTGGAACTGGGGGGGTGGGGGGTGCAGGGAGCCAGGGGGATGCAGGAGGCAGGGAGTGCAGGGAACTGGGGGAGATGGGGGGGTGCAGGGAGCTGGGTGCAGGGAAGATGGGCTGCAGGGGGGCGGGGTGTGCAGGGAGCTGGGGGGGCAGGTGGGGGTGCAGGGGGCCGGGGAGGTGGGGGGGGGTGCAGGGAGCCGGGGGGGGAGCAGGGGAGATCAGTGGGGCGGGGGCATAGGAGGGCCAGGTGTCTGGGGAACTGGGGGAGGTTGGGGGGGCAGGGAGATGGGGGGTGCAGGGAGCCGGGGGGGGCAGGGAGATGGGGGGGCAGGGAGGCAGGGGAGATGGGGGGTGCAGGGGGCGGGGGCGTAGGGGGGCGGGGTGTGCAGGGCAGTGGCTGCGGTTCCCAGTCCCTAGCACATCACTTCCCTCCCCGGACGCAGGGGAAGCGGCAGCCACCCCCCAGCTCCCCGCGCCTGCTGAGCTCCGGGCCCCATGGAGCTGCTCCAGCGACACCTGCCCGGGCTGCACCGCGTCCTGCGGGGGGCACTGGTGAGTCCCCCACCCAGCCAGCCCCGGGGGACAGGGCACAGGTGGGGGGCCCTTCCAAGGCTGTGGGTGGCAGGCCTGGTGGTGGAGGCTGCAGGGGGCAGGCGGGGTAGTGGGGACCAGAGGAAGGGGGGGACAGACAGAGGGACAGGGCTGGGGCGGATGGGGGCAGGAGGGAGGTGGGGGCGAGCGGGGTGCTGGGGACCAGAGGAAGGGGGGGACAGATGGAGGGACAGGGCTGGGGCGGATGGGGGCAGGAGGGAGGTGGGGCCAAGTGGGGTGCTGGGGACCAGAGGAAGGGGGGGACAGATGGAGGGACAGGCCTGGGGCGGATGGGGGCAGGAGGGAGGTGGGGGTGAGCAGGGGGCGAGCAGGGTGCTGGGGACCAGAGGAAAGGGGGGGAAAGATGGAGGGACAGGGCTGGGGCGGATGGGGGCAGGAGGGAGGTGGGGGCGAGCGGGGGGCAAGCAGGGTGCTGGGGACCAGAGGAAGGGGGGGGACAGATGGAGGGACAGGGCTGGGGTGGATGGGGGGCAGGCGGGAGGTGGGGGTCACAGGCATGGCAGGGGCTGGGGGCTCTGTCCGGGGACCATTCTGCCCCACTCAGCCTCGTGCCTCCCCCCAGGATTACGTCTCCACCTTCTCCACCTACCTCTTCGGGGACCAGGCGCACCCGGGCGCAGAGGATCATGGGAGAAGCGGGGAGACGGACTCCCCCGAGCACCCCAAGGGGGTGCCAACAGGCACCTATGGGGAAGGAGACCCACAGCATTATGGGTAACGAGAAGGCAGAGGGATGGGGTGGGGGGGCAGGGCACATGGGGACCCCTCACCCGGCACCGGGACCCCACTGTCCCGGAGTCCCAGCCCCGGCGCCAGGGGGGAGTGGGGCGTCCCGGGCCCGGCGCTGGGGTGGGAACGGGGGGGTCCCAGCACTCTGGGACTGGTCTGTACAAAGCCAGCCAGGACTCGGGGGCAGCGCGACTCCCCGCAGGACTCGCTGTCCAGGGCAAGGGGTCTCCTGGGTCCGACCTCGGAGCGTCCAGTCCCCGTTCACCCTGTGAGCCCCCCGCAGCGAGTCCCCTGGCCGGACCCCTGGGGCCCCCCACTCCGCAGCCAGCCGGGGCTCCCAGCCGGCGTGTGACCCAGCCGGGTCATTAGCTAGCGTAGGACAGGGCTCGTTAGCACAGACATCCGGGACTTCCAGCCAAGCCCAACTTGGGGGGACCCGGAGCCGGGTGCCCTGGACTCCCCCCAGCCCAGCCTGCGACACTGACCCCTCTGCCCTGCCGACCCCCCTCCTTTGTCTATCTCCTGGGCCAATGGGTCACCTGGCCTCACCCGCACCTTCCCTGCCAGGCTAGAGTGTGTGTCGGCATCGGGCAGCCTGCCCCAGTCACACCTGCCTGGGTCCCTGCCCACCAACACCCTTGCCCCACCCCCGAGATCCTTGAGTGTAACAGAGGGGAAACTGAGGCACACACAGTCTTCACGCAGAACATTAAGAACATTCCCAGTTCGTCACATCTCTCCCCCCTTCAAGACTGAACTGAGCGGGGTCACTCTGCCCAGTGACCTGGGGAAGTTCAGGGCCCCCTCTCCGGGACAACGCGTCCGCTATCAGGTTGTCACGTCCCTTCACATGGACCACGTCCATGTCATAATCCTGCAGGATCAGGCTCCCCCTCAGGAGCTTGGCGTTGGCCCCTCTCGTCTGGTGCAGCCGTGGCGGGCGAGTGGTCCGGGTACACTGCAAAGCGCCGCCCAAATAGATCCGGCTGCAGCGTTTTAGGAGCCCAGCCCAGGGCCAGGCATTGCTCTGTGGCCCCATAGCCCTGCTCCCGGGGCAGCAGTGTCCTGCTCCGGTACCCGATGGGGGGTCTCTCCCACTTAGCTTCAGCACCGTGCCCAGCTCTGCGTCTGGGGCATCAGTGAATGCCATAAAGGGCTTGTCAGAGTCTGGGTTTCCCAGCACTGGGCCCCTGACCAGAGCCTCCTTCAGCGCCCGGAGAGTCCCTGGCACTGCCCAGTCCAGACCAGCTTGTCTGGCTTCCCCTTCTCGCACAGCTCAGTGCTGGGAGCTGCCAGGGAGATAAAGTGGGGCCCAAACCTCTGGCAGTGCCCCCCATCCCGATAAAGGCCTGGGCCTGGTTCTCAGTCTGGGGAGTAGCCCAGTCTCTGATCGCCCCCACCTTGGCCGGCTCTGGCTTTAGGCAGCCACTCCCCACCTTGTGGCCCAGGTACGACACCTCGGCCATCCCCACCTTGCACGTCCCAGCTTTTACAGCCAGCCCTGCATCCTGGAGGTGACCCATCCCCCTCTGCACCTGGGACACCTGGTCCTCCCAGCTCTGGCTAACGACACAGATATTATCCATGTCCGCTAGGGTCCAATTCTCCATCCCCTCAGTAGCTGATCCCCCTGGCGCTGGCAGGTGACCGGCGCCTCCCTGAGCCCGAAAGGCAGAACCAGGGACTTGTACAGCCCCAAAGGGTGACAGCAACTTTCAACCTGGTCTCTGGATCCAGAGGCACCTGCCAGTCACCTTTGGTGAGATCCCTGGTCGTGGGGTACCGAGTCCCCCCAGCTTGTCTAGGGTCTCGTCAGGCCCAGGCATGGGGCAGGCATCGGACACGGTGATGGCACTGAATTTCCAATAGTCCCCACAGACTCGGATCGACCCGTCTTTCCTGGGGACCAGCCCACGGGAGAGGCCTCGGGGCTGGAGGACGGCTGGATCACCCCCAAAGTCAGCATGTCCCTGACCTCTCTCTCCAGGCCCTGGGCTGTGTTCCTAGTGACCCTGAATGGGGACACCTGATGGGAGGGTTGGTTCCCGTCTCCCCCCCGGGGGACAGCCGGGTTAGTGAGCCCCGGCCGGCTGGAGAACAGCTGCCGGGATGAATGCAGAACGGCTCTGATCTCTGCCTGCTGGGCCGGGGTTAACTGGTCTGAGAGGGGAGCTGATTCCAGCAAGGGGCCGGCTCCTGGCTCAGGGAAGAGACCCACCAGGGGATCTTCCCCCTTCTCCCATTGGCCACACACGGCCAGGACCAGCCTCTCCCTGTCCCAGTTCGGCTCCATCAGGTTGACCTGGTCCCCTCGGTGGCTGTGAGCCCGGCTGGGCAGTTCCACCACATCGTTCTCCTCACTCGGCTGCTGGATGACCTCGAAGGGCCCGTCCCAGGCAGCTTGTGGCTTGTTCTTCCTCACCGGGACGAGACCCCCTCACCTGGTCCCCGGTGCCATAGGCTGAGCGGTCGTCCCAGAGCTTCTGCCTCCCTGGGGCCCTGGCTGGGTTCTCCCTGGCCGGACCCATGAGCTCAGCGAGCCTTTCCCAGAAAGTCAGTCCATGCTCCAGCACTGGTTCTCCCTCGGGGGAGCCTTCCCCTCCCCAAGCCAGGGGTCCCCTCACTCCCCTCCCATACAGCAGCTGCAAAGGGGAGAACCCCGTGGGTTCCTGGGGCACTTCCCTGTACGCGAACAGCAGGTGAGGTAAGTACTTGTCCCAGTCCTGCGGGTGCTGATTCATAAATGTTTTCAGCATCATCTTCAGGGTCCCATTGAACCGCTCCCACTGGGGGTCCGAGGGGCCTGAGCCCAGGAGACTTCACGCAGACATATAGGCCGGGGCCAGGAGTGGGAGCCAGTCTGTCACCCCGCCCATCTGGCTGACAGCGTCTATGGCCTTGGGACCCAGCAAGGGGGCTAGATACCAGGGCTTTTCTGCAGGCCCAACCTGGTTCCAATTGCCAGCCTCCCAAAGGCCACGAGACGGGCATCTATATCTCCCCCTCCTGAACCCGGGGCAGCAATTTAGGGTTGAGGTTCCCTGCGGAATTGGTACCCCAGGTCCATCCCCACTCACCCCTGGACAGGTCCCTCTGCCTCTCAGCTCCGCCATCACCAGTTCCTGCTGCCGCTGTCTCTCCTGTGGTTCTGCTTCGTGCTGCCTCTGTCTCTCATGGGCCTCCAACTCCTTCGATCTCAGCTCCAATCCCCTCTGTCTCAGATCCACCGACCGGGAACCCGGCGGAGACCCCCGGCTGGTTGGGGACACGGGTCTCCTGGACGCCCGGCTGCTCCCAGCCTCTCTCGCAGCCCCAGCTGGGTCAGGAACCAGCTCCTTAGAGCGATGCTCCCCTTCCAATCGAGCAGTGAGCTGTGAGCTTTCCAATGCGCGGCCCTCTCCCTGCACAGCTCCACAACGTCCTTCTCAAGGGGCTGGTTCTAGGCCAGTGGTTCTCAGCCAGGGTCCGTGTACCTGTGGGGATATGCCGGTGTCTTCCAGGGGGTACAGCAACGCAGCTCGAGATTTGCCTGGTTTTACAACAGGCCACAGAACAAGCACTGGCGATGTCAGAACAAACTCAGATTTCCCACAGACATGGACGTGTACTAGACGCTGAAATGTAAGGACAATGTTTATATCCCAACCGATTTCTTTTATAATGCCATGGTTAAAAGGAGGAAGTCAGACATTTGTCTGCACTAGTGTGAGGTGACACTTTTGTATTTTTATGTCCGATTTTGTAAGCAAGTGGTTTTTAAGGGAGGTGAAACTTCAAGTTGTCATGGAGTGTGGGGGAGTCCGAGCTCGTCACCCCCCACTTCCTGCGATTCCCCGTGACTCTCAGCCAGCCAGTGACACAGAGGTTTATTAGTCAACAGGAACGCAGTCCCAAGCAGGGCTTGTAGCTACAACCAGGACCCCTCCGCCAGGTCCATCTTAGTTCTGCTCCCGAGGTAACAACTTCTTGCTCAGGTACACGCTGGGGTGTCTCTCCCCCTTTTCATCCTCCTGCATTAACACCGCCCCCAGTCCTGTGTCTGAGGCGTCGGTGAACACCATAAAGGGCTTGTCAAAGTCTGGGGTAACCAGAACTGGGCCACTGACCAGAGCCTCCTTCAGCGCCCGGAGAGCCTCCTGGCACTCCTCGGTCCAGACCACCTTGTCTTGCTGCCCTTTTCCAGCCGAGTGGGGTTCCCCAAGGAAGTCTTGACAGACCAAGGGTATAACTTCATGTCGGCCCTACTCCGGTGCTTGTGGGAGAAATGTGGGGTCCGGCACCACTGGGCCTCAGCATATCACCCCCAATCCAACGGGCTGGTGGAGAGGTTCAACGGGACGCTAAAGATGATGCTGAAAACATTTATGAATCAGCACCCGCAGGACTGGGACAAGTACTTACCTCACCTGCTGTTCGCGTACAGGGAGGTACCCCAGGAGTCTACCGGGTTTTCGCCTTTCGAACTGTTATATGGAAGGCGGGTAAGGGGGCCCCTGGACCTGATGAGAGACGAATGGGAGGGGAAGGCCACTCCCGATGGAGAGTCGGTGGTGGAGTATGTCCTGACCTTCCGGGAACGACTTGCCGAGCTCATGGGCCTGGCCAGGGAGAATCTGGCCAGAGCCCAGAGGAAGCAGAAGGTCTGGTATGACCGCACGGCACAGGCCTGCACCTTCACCACCGGGGATCAGGTGATGGTCTGTCCCAGAGTCCCTGGGCGATGCGCTGGAACTGCTCCCCACAAAGCCAGTCAGGACTCTGGGGAGCCTCCTCTCCCTCGGAGCAGACCATCTTCAGGGCAAGAAGCTCACACGGCTTCACCTCCTGGGTCTCTCCTGGGAGCATTCAGCATATGCCCCTCCGTGCGCTTCCCACAGCGAGTCCGCCCTGGCGGGGTCCTGGGGAAGCCAGAGAGTCCTGCACCCCCACTTCGCAGTCAGTCGTGACTCTCAGCCAGCCAGTAAAACAGAGGTTTATTAGACGACAGGAACACGGTCTAAAACAGAGTTTGTAGGTCCAGAGAACCGGACCCCTCAGCTGGGTCCATTCTGGGGCCCAGTGAACCAGACACCCACGTCTGCCCTCACTCCTCGTCCCCAGCCAGCTCCAAACTGAAACCCCCTCCAGCCCCTCCTTCTCTCGGCTTTGTTCCTTTCCTGGGCCAGGAGGTCACCTGATCCCTTTGTTCACCTTTAGCTATTTCCTTGCAGGGGGGAAGGGGCCCTGGCCATTTGTTGCCAGGGAGACAGAGTGTCAGTGATTTATGCACACTGGCCTTTATCCCTCCACCTAGAGACTTAAGAAATGCATAGGGGAAACTGAGGCACCCACACAGTATTCAGAGGAAACATTAAGAACAGTCCCATTTCGTCACATGGTCCTCATCCCTGGAAAAACAAAGTCCAGGCCGCCTGGGAAGGTCCCTTCAAAGTTGTCAGGCAACTAAATGAAGTAAACTATGTGGTGGAGCTGACTAACTGGTGTACCATGTGAATATGATGAAGCCATATTATAGAATCTCAGGGTTGGAAGGGACCTCAGGAGGTATCTAGTCCAACCCCCTGCTCAGATCAGGACCAATCCCCAGACAGATTTTTGCCACAGCTCCCTAAATGGCCCCCTTAAAGATTGAACTCACAACCCTGGGTTTAGCAGGCCAATGCTCAAACCACTGAGCTATCCCTCCTGAGGAATGTGGTGCTGGCCGTGTGTAGACATTGGGAGGAGCAGGGAGATGACCCTTTAGTAGATCTATTCCCTGGGGACAGGAGCAGGGTAACCAGACAGCAAATGTGAAAAATTAGGACAGGGGGTGGGGGGTAATAGGAGTCTATATAAGAAAAAGACCCCAAAATCGGAACTGTCCCTATAAAATCAGGACATCTGGTCACCCTAAACAGCAGCTGGCCCCCCCCTGGAAGCAATTCCCCTCTCTGATCGGCTAACCCCTGCCCAGCGAGCTGAGATCGGAGGGGTGCTGCATCTGTACCGACAGCTGTTTTCCAACCAGCCTGGACGCACTAATCTGACTGTCCACCGGGTGCAGACAGGATCGCACCCGCCTATAAAATGCTCCCCCTTCCGAGCCACAGGGAAAAACTGCTCAGGACCTGGAAAGAGAGGTCAATGACATGCTGGCTTTGGGGGTGATCCAGCCGTCTTCCAGCCCTTGGGCCTCGCCGGTGGTGCTGGTCCCCAAAAAGGACGGGTCGATCCGGTTCTGTGTGGACTATCGGAAGCTCAACGCCATCACTGTAGCCGATGCCTACCCCATGCCCAGGCCGGACGAGCTCCTAGACAAGCTGGGAGGTGCTCGGTACCTTACCACCATGGATCTTATAAAGGGCTATTGGCAAGTGCCGCTGGATGCAGATGCCAGGCTGAAATCGGCCTTTGTCACCCCTCTGGGGCTCTATGAGTTCCTGACCCTGCCCTTCGGCCTCAAGGGAGCGCCGGCCACCTTCCAGCGCCTGGTGGATCAGCTACTGAGGGGGATGGAGAGTTTTGCCGTGGCGTATATCGATGACATCTGTGTCTTTAGCCAGACCTGGGAGGACCACATATCCCAGGTTAGACAAGTGCTGGACCGACTCCAGAAGGCTGGGCTGACCGTAAAACCGGAGAAGTGCAAGGTGGGGATGGCTGAGGTATCCTACCTAGGCCACCGGTGGGAAGCGGCTGCCTAAAGCCGGAACCAGCCAAAGTGGAGGTGATCAGAGACTGGCCCGCTCCTCAAACCAAAAAGCAGGTCCAAGCCTTTATTGGGATGGCAGGGTACTATCGGAGGTTCGTGCCCCACTTTAGTGCCATAGCCGCCCCCATCACTGAGCTGTGCAAGAAGGGGAAGCCAGACAAAGTGGTCTGGACCGAGGAGTGCCAGGAGGCTCTCCGGGCGCTGAAGGAGGCTCTGGTCAGTGGCCCAGTTCTGGCAAACCCTGGCTTGGGCCGTTTTCCTGTCGGCTAATAACCCTGTGTCACTGGCCGGCTGAGAGTCCCGGGGAATCGCAGGCAGTGAGTGCAGGGCCGGGACTCCCCAACGCTCCCTGACAGCCGGCCACAGGGAGCACATCCCACCACTGCCACCAGTTGTGATGGAGTCCCAGGGCCGGTCTGTGGAACTGCTCTGTGTGAAGCCGGCACGACACCCCGCAGGGCTCGTTGTCCGGGGCAAGGAGCCGCCTCCACTATGGTGCTTCCTGGGTCTGGCCCGTGAGCTCCCTGCCGCAAGTCCCCCTGGACAGGCCCCTTGGGCAGCCGGAGGGGCCCTGCCCCCCACTCAGCAGCCAGCCGGGACTCCCAGCCGACCACCTTGCAGGGGACGGGCCCGGCCAGGCCGTTCTCTGTCCCAGGCAGCCAGTCGCAGTCACACCTGCCCTCCAGGGGGCGCTGACACAGTCACACCCTCTCCCCCCACCAGACACTTGAGTGACACACAGGGGAAACTGAGGCACACACAGTATTCAGAGAAAATAAGAAGCTTCCCACTTCGTCACATGTGGCCCCTCTGGGGCAGGGCGGGGGTGGGGGGCTAGTTATATAGGGACCCCTCGCCGGGTGCTGGGACATGGCCCCTCTGGGGAGGGGCTGGGCACATGGGGACCCCTGGCCTGGTGCGGGGGGCAGGCGGGCCCCTCTGTAGTGGGGCAGCTGGGCACACAGGGACCCCTGGCCCGGCGCGGGGGGCAGGCGGCTCCTCTGTAGTGGGGCAGCTGGGCACATGGGGACCCTTGGCCCGGCGTGGGGGGCAGGCCTCACCTCTCTTTCTCCCCCGCAGGGAGGAGGCGCCGGGGGGGCAGCACAAGGATGCAGGACGCCCGACCCCGCAGGTACGTTGGGGGCAGGTGCCTGGGCACTTCCCCACTGAGGTTTGCCCCCCCTTACCGCTCTCTGCCCCCACAGGTGCCCCCAGATACCCAAGACCCCGCCCCCCAGGGGGGCCACCCAGTGCTGACGGGGTCCGGAGCCAACATGGGGTCTGTGTCAGACCAGGACACCCCCAACCCCCTCTGGTCACGTGAGTGGGGGCTGGCGGGTGCCATGGGGGCAGAATGTTGGGGGCGGGGACGGAACGTTGGGGGCTGAATGTTCGGGGGGGGGCAGGGCCAGAATGTTGGGGGCTGGAAGGTTCTGGGGGGGCAGCAATGAAGGGGGTGAAGGGGATCAGGGGGAGCTGTGGGGCAGGGCAGGCGTGTCTGACCCATTCACCCCTCTTCTCTCCCCACAGGGCCGGGGGCTGTGAGCCTGGAGCCTAGATCTGGGGAGCTGACAGCCCCAGGGGGACGGGCACCACCCCCCAGCCCCTCCCTCAGCCGGGAGCCCGGCCCCCCAGCTCTGCCCCCGGCCAGCGAGGAGGGGTGGGGAGGGGGGCGCAGCAGCTGGCAGGGGGCCCCGAAGGAGGAGGAGGGGCCCGAGGAGGGGGGGTTCCTGGGGGACCGTGCCCAGGGAGGGGCCCATGGGACCGGCCGCATCTGGCTGGAGGAGCAGGGGGAGCCCAGGGGGAGCCCCTGCCTAAGGGCTGAGAAGGAGGGGGGCACCGGGGGGGGCCAGCCCCATGGAGGAGGGAGGAATTGGGGGGAGTGACACCCAAGGGGGCCCCGGGGCCGGCAGCCTCTGGCTGGGGGAGGAGAGGGGCCAGGAGAGGGGGCCAGGGAGGAGCAGCCCCCAGCTGGGGACCCAGGGAGAAGGGGGAAGAGGGGGAGTCCAGTCTGGGGGGCCAGGCAGAGGAGGGGGACCTCAGGGGGGGCAGCCAGGAGTTGGGGGCCCCCATTGGGGAGTGCGAGGAGGGGGACAGGGCTGTGGGGCCCAGCAGGGGCAGCCCCCAGTCAGAGAGTGGGGAGGGGGGTCGAGAGGGGGACCCCCAGGGGGGCCGTGTCTGGCTGGGGGATCAGGGGGAGTGTGTGGACAGGGGAAGCATCTGGGCAGAGGAAGAGAAGGGCGAGGAGGAGCCAAGGAGGGAGGGGGAACCCCTAGGGGTGGGGGAGGTGGAGGAGGGGGAGCTGAGGGGAGAAGGGGAACCCCTAGGGGTGGGGGAGCGAGGGGAGGGGGAGCTGAGGGGAGAAGGGGAACCCCTAGGGGTGGGGGAGGTGGAGGAGGGGGAGCTGAGGGGAGAGGGGGAACCCCTAGGGGTGGGGGAGCGAGGGGAGGGGGAGCTGAGGGGGGAGGGGGAACCCCTAGGGGTGGGGGAGGTGGAGGAGGGGGAGCTGAGGGGAGAAGGGGAACCCCTAGGGGTGGGGGGAGCGAGGGGAGGGGGAGCTGAGGGGGGAGGGGGAACCCCTAGGGGTGGGGGAGGTGGAGGAGGGGGAGCTGAGGGGAGAGGGGGAACCCCTAGGGGTGGGGGGAGCGAGGGGAGGGGGAGCTGAGGGGGGAGGGGGAACCCCTAGGAGTGGGGGAGGTGGAGGAGGGGGAGCTGAGGGGAGAGGGGGGAACCCCTAGAGGTGGGGGAGGAGGAGGAGGGGGAGCTGAGGGGGGAGGGGGAACCCCTAGGGGTGGAGGAGGAGGAGGAGGGGGAGCTGAGGGGGGAGGGGGAATCCGTAGGGGTGGGGCAGGAGAAGAATGGAGAGGGAGAACCCGTAGGGGTGGGGGAGCGAGGGGAGGGGGAGCTGAGGGGGGAGGGGGAACCCCTAGGGGTCGGGGAGGAGGTGGAGGGGAAGCTGAGGGGGGAGGGGGAACCAGTGGGGGAGGAGGAGGAGGGGGTGGAGGAGCTGAGGGGGGAGGGGGAACCAGTGGGGGAGGAGGAGGAGGGGGTGGAGGAGCTGAGGGGGGAGGGGGAACCCCTAGGGGTGGGGAAGGAGGAGGAGAAGGAGGGGGAGCTGAGGGGGGAGGGTGAACCCGTAGGGGTGGGGGAGGAGGAGGGGGAGCTGAGGGGGGAGGGGGAACCCCTGGGGGAACCCCTAGGGGTCGGGGAGCGAGGGGAGGGGGAGCCAAGGGGGGATGGGGAACCCGTAGGGGTGGGAGAGGAGGAGGAGGAGGAGGAGGGGGAGCTGATGGGGGAGGGGGAACCCCTAGGGGTGGGGGGGGAGGAGGAAGGGGAGCTGAGGGGAGAGGGGGAACCAGTGGGGGAGGAGGAGGAGGAGGAAGGGGAAGGGGAGCTGAGGGGGGAGGGGGAACCCCTAAGGGTGGGGGAGCGAGAGCCGAGGGGGGAGGGGGAAACTGTAGGGGTGGGGGAGGAGGAGGAGGGGGAGCTGAGGGGGGAGGGAGAACCCCTAGGGGTGGGGGAGGAGGAGGAGGGTGAGCTGAGGGGAGAGGGGGGAACCAGTGGGGGAGGAGGAGGAGGAGGGGGAAGGGGAGCTAAGGGGGGAGGGGGAACCCCTAGGGGTGGGGGAGCGAGAGCCGAGGGGGGATGGGGAAACTGTAGGGGTGGGGGAGGAGGAGGAGGGGGAGCTGAGGGGGGAGGGAGAACCCCTAGGGGTGGGGGAGGAGGAGGAGGGGGAGCTGAGGGGAGAGGGGGAACCAGTGGGGGAGGAGGAGGAGGGGAAGTGGGAGCTGAGGGGGAAGGGGGAACCCCTAGGGGTGGGGGAGAAGGAGGAGGGGGAGCCGAGGGGGGATGGGGAACCCATAGGGGTGGGGGAGCGAGGGGAGGAGGAGTGGAGGGAGGAGTGGGAACCCATAGGGATGGGGGAGCGAGGGGAGGGGGAACCGAGGGAGGAGGGGGAACCCATAGGGGTGGGGGAGCGAGGGGATGGGGAGCCGAGGGGGGATGGGGAACCCATAGGGATGGGGGAGGAGGAGGAGGGGGAGCTGAGGGGAGAGGGGGAACCAGTGGGGGCGGAGGAGGAGGGGGAGCTGAGGGGAGAGGGGGAACCAGTGGGGGAGGAGGAGGAGGGGGAGTGGGAGCTGAGGGGGAAGGGGGAACCCTAGGGGTGGGGGAGAAGGAGGAGGGGGAGCCAAGGGGGGATGGGGAACCCGTAGGGATGGGGGAGGAGGAGGAGGGGGAGCTGAGGGGAGAGGGGGAACCTGTAGGGGTGGGGGAGGAGGAGGGGGAGCTGAGGGAGAGGGGGAACCAGTGGGGGCGGAGGAGGAGGGGGAGTGGGAGCTGAGGGGGAAGGGGGAACCCCTAGGGGTGGGGGAGAAGGAGGAGGGGGAGCCAAGGGGGGGATGGGGAACCCGTAGGGGTGGGGGAGCGAGGGGAGGAGTGGAGGGAGGAGGGGGAACCCATAGGGGTGGGGGAACGAGGGGAGGGGGAGCCGAGGGGGGATGGGGAACCCATAGGGGTGGGGGAGCGAGGGGAGGAGGAGTGGAGGGAGGAGGGTGGACCCATAGGGGTGGGGGAGCGAGGGGAGGAGGAGTGGAGGGAGGAGGGTGGACCCATAGGGGTGGGGGAGCGAGGGGAGGAGGAGTGGAGGGAGGAGGGGGAACCCATAGGGGTGGGGGAGCGAGGGGAGGGGGAGCCGAGGGGGGATGGGGAACCCATAGGGGTGGGGGAGCGAGGGGAGGGGGAGCCGATGGGGGGCAGCCCCCAGCTGCAGACCCAGGGGGAGCAGGAAGAGGAGAGGCCAGAGGGGCAGCCCCGGGAGGGTGAGCCTGGGGGACTCAGGACCGGGGTAGGGGCCCGCGGGGAGGAAGAGGGGGACCCTGAGGGGGACATCAGCCCAGCAGGGGCCCCCATGGAGCAAGTGGGGGGCGGGGGGAGCAGCATCTGTCTGGGGACCCAGAGAGAGAGGGAAGGAGTGGGGGGGGGGGAGCTGGCCCCAGGGAGGGGCCCCAGGGGAGGGCTCGGCAGACCACCCCCCCCTCTGCCCCATCCCCCAGCCCGACCTCCCAGATGGTGCCCAGACCCCCCTGCTGGAGCCGGGAGAGGTGAGTGGGGGGCAGCGAGGGATTTGGGGAGGGGCCGTAGGTGGGGGGGAGGGTTAGGGGAGGGGGGCCAGTTGGGGTACTGGGAGGTCCTGGGGGCAGCGAGGGGGGGGGGACGGGTGGGGTCCTGGTGCAGAGCCCCCCCTCATGTCTCCTTCCCCCAGGTCCACCCCCTGGACGTGAGTGCCCAGAGGAGCCGGGTGCTGCTACGGAGGAAGGGGTCGGTGCGCCGGGCGCCCAGCCTCCGGGCCCAGAGACCCCCCGGGGGGGCCCCACCCGAGACCCTGCCCCAGCCCCCCCAGGAGCCGGGCACCCCAGGGGGCTTCCTGCCCCCCATGCCCCACCAGCCACACACACTGAGGAGGCAGCTCCCAGGGCATGCTGGGTAAGGAGGGGCTAAGGAGGGAGGCTGTTGGAGGGCAGGGGAGCCAGGACTCCTGGGTTCCCTGCCCGGCTCTGGGGAGGGGAGTGGGGGCTGGTGGGGTTAGAGCAGGGGGGGCTGGGAGCCAGGACACCTGGGTTCTCTCCCCAGCTCTGGGAGGGGAGTGGGGGCTGGTGGGTTGGAGCGGGGGTGGGGCTGGAAGCCAGGACTCCTGGGTTCTCTCCCCAGCTCTGGGAGGGGAGTGGGGGCTGGTGGGTTGGAGCGGGGGTGGGGCTGGAAGCCAGGGACTCCTGGGTTCTCTCCCCAGCTCTGGGAGGGGAGTGGGGGCTGGTGGGTTGGAGCGGGGGTGGGGCTGGAAGCCAGGACTCCTGGGTTCTCTCCCCAGCTCTGGGAGGGGAGTGGGGGGCTGGTGGGTTGGAGCGGGCGTGGGGCTGGAAGCCAGGACTCCTGGGTTCTCTCCCCGGCTCTGAGAGGGGAGTGGGGGCTGGTGGGTTGGAGCGGGGGTGGGGCTGGAAGCCAGGACTCCTGGGTTCTCTCCCCGGCTCTGAGAGGGGAGTGGGGGCTGGTGGGTTGGAGCGGGGGTGGGGCTGGAAGCCAGGACTCCTGGGTTCTCTCCCCGGCTCTGAGAGGGGAGAGGGGGCTGGTGGGTTGGAGCGGGGGTGGGGCTGGAAGCCAGGACTCCTGGGTTCTCTTCCTCCTGCTGGCCGCTCCCCTCACCCCCTCCTGGTCTCTCTGCCCCACAGCTTCGGCCTCGCCCACCCCAACATGATGGCAGAGCTGAAGTTTCGTCTGCGCAGACCCCCGCCCCAGTGACGCTGCCCCATCCCCACCCGCTGGGGGCCCTGGGGGGGGTGGGGGCTCGTGCCATCTCCTGGCCGGACAGATTCCAGCCATGACAGACAGCCCCCTCCCTCCCCCCGCAGCCTGGGATAGGACCCAGGCATCCAGGCCACCTGCCCACCTGCATCAGTGTGTCTGGGAACATGGAATAAAGAAAACACATGTGAAAGGAATGTGGGGCGTAGAACTGGGGGGCGAGGGATGGTGCAGGACCGTAGCAGTTACTGTAGGACCTACCAAAATCATATCAGCTGAAGGGTGGGGAAGGTTCCGGGAAAGAAGATGCTCCTGACAGCCCGTGAGTTCCTGTAGGACCTACCAAAATAGCACCTTGTGGGTTTTGTTTACTTTGTGTATCAGTCAGCACCGGGTTCCCAGAAAACCCCAGGGCGAAGGGGAATGAGGAGGGGCTGAATCAACTAGAAACAGGGAACGGAAAAGAGAAACCAGAATCGAGAGGTGATGGGGGGAGAGAACCCAGGAGTCCGGGCTCCTGCCCTCCCACCACTCCCCTCCCAGAGCTGGGAGAGAACCCAGGCGTCCTGGCTGGGTGAAAACAACAAGACACTTAACATTAGTCACTTTATTACAAAAAATAAATAAAAATCACATTTCTTGGTAATAAATAGCAAAAAAATAAATAATATATAAAAATCCACTCATATAAATTAACATCGGGGCTGCTGGGAGCCCGGACGCCTGGGTTCTCTCCCCTGCTCCGGGAGGGTAGTGGGGGCTGGTGGGTGAGAGCAGGGGGGGCTGGGAGCCAGGACGCCTGGGTTCTCCCCCCAGCTCTGGGAGCAGCAGCGTGACCCCCGGGGGTCAGTTTTGTCGGGGGTGGGGTTGGGGGGGGTCAGTGGGGGGCCCAGCCCCCCCCCACGCGCAGCAGGGTGAACTCCCGGACGACGCGGCCCAGGAAGGTCTCCATGGCGCGCAGGACCAGGTACGACTCCTGCAGGTTGCTCCAGGCGCTGGGGTGCTGCAGGATGGGGGGGGCGGGGGGCCCCGGGGGCGGCAGGGTGGGCTGGCCAGAGCCCCACATCTGGGAGGAGAGGGGGGGGAGAGA
This sequence comes from Chrysemys picta bellii, assembly GCF_011386835.1. NCBI lineage: Eukaryota > Metazoa > Chordata > Testudines > Emydidae > Chrysemys > Chrysemys picta. The sequence continues at coordinate 1,238,713 of NC_088794.1, forward strand.
GTGAGACGCAGCCCCGGTGAGCATCAGCCCCCCCCCCATTACCTCCCACGGGCACCAGACCCCCCATTGCCCCCTGCGGGCCCCACGCCCAGGCGCCAGCCCCCCCGCTACCCCCCCGTGGGCCCCACGCCTGGGCGCCAGCCCCCCTGTTACCCCCCATGGGTGCCAGCCCCCCCCCGTTGCCCCCCTGCAGGCCCCACGCCCGGGCGCCAGCCCCCCCCGTTACCTCCCGTGGGCCCCACGCCTGGGTGCCAGCCCCCCTGTTACCCCCCACGGGCGCCAGCCCCCACGTTACCCCCCATGGGCCCCACGCCCAGGTGGCAGCCCCCCCCATTACCCCTCACGGGCCCCACGCCTGGGCGCCAGCCCCCCCGCTACCCCCCACAGGCCCCATGCCTGGGCGCCAGCCCTGTTACCCCCACGGGTGCCAGCCCCCCCCGTTGCCCCCTGCGGGCCCCACACCCGGGCGCCAGCCCCCCCCCGTTACCTCCCATGGGCCCCACAGCTGGGCGCCAGCCCCCCACGTTACCCCCCACAGGTCCCACGCCCGGGTGCCAGCCCCCCTGTTACCCTGCGTGGGCCCCACACCCAGGCACCAGCCCCCCCGTTACCCCCCACGGGCGCCAGCCCCCCCATTACCCCCCACGGGCACCATGCCTGGGTGCCAGCCCCCCCGTTACCCCCCACGGGCCCCACGCCCGGGCACCAGCCTCCCACGTTACCCCTCGTGGGCGCCAGCCCCCCCGTTACCCCTCACAGGCCCCACACCCGGGCACCAGCCCCCGTTACCCACCGCGGGCCCCACACTCGGGCGCCCCCCCGGGAACCAACCCGCCCCCCAACCCCTCCAGCCCTCACCTGGTAATCGATGTGGTGCATCAAGTCCCGCAGATCCAGGCTGATTTCCTCCAGCCCCTGCGCCAGGCCGGGATCCTTGCGCCCCAGAATCTGCACGTAACCCCGAAACACGACCAGCGCCC